>NC_136279.1:694300-958938 GCF_964198595.1 Lampetra fluviatilis | reverse complement strand
TGTACAGCAATTTTCACAATGAGCCACGATTACCAAAACCATTTATTCTATTTTATTCACACTTAAGGCTATCTGGCTGCAAAATGTCAGAATTGATCTTCCTAAGACCTCTTCAGCAGAAAATCCCATTCCTCACCATCGCTACCCTTGTCTGAGAAAACGACATAGCTCTCACCCCTCAAACATCCCACCTCCCTAACCGCAAATACATGGTCATAGATCGTCCTTGATCTTTTGCCTCATCTGTCCTACATGGGCTGGCCCAAAGAACGCACTTGAGCCAGGCGAAGACAAAGACAGCTGAGTCCTCAATACGCGTGTTATTTTTAAATGTAAACTAGTAGATAGTGACCTGTACATGTAATCGTAATTATGTATCAATTTACTATACCCCCATGTGCCCCATAAAATAATTGTCATGGTTGTGATTTGAGTCATGAATCCTTAGAACTACCCCCAAACTATGGTGAATATTTTTGCAGAATATTTTACTTGATGCATTATGAGTGTAACAATCGATTTGAATAGATGAATCATGAAATGCCTCGTGAATAGTCTGTCCTGAGCCTGAGAATACGGATTTTTGGCCTAAGGGTCCAACCCAGAAAATCCTAAGCACTACCCTAAGCCCTTTCAGCACAATTACATGTGTTCAGGATCAGTGGTTTTAAACTGAGCGACGTCATCAAGAGACCAGTGTGTTTCATAACACAACATCTCTGAATTTACTCACATGCCCAACCTATTTAGTTTGGTGCAAAAAATGCTTCTTCCAGTGTGATGTGAGAAACATAGGTGCACACACGTGTAACATATAACGATATATTGAGTGGACAAGATGTTTCCCTCTTTTGCTGTTTTCTTAAGTCGCGCTGCAACCTAATTGTTTTGTGTGATGCATACGAAATACACCTTGTTAATGTTTGTGAATTTTGAGGATGTTACGGCTGATTGCTAAGTTATGTTAAGCACAGGCCTGCAATTAGTCGTGTGCAATAATGTTCAGTGCGGACAGTATGAAATACTACTTTTTGAGCACGTTGACACTGTCAGTGCAAGGTCACAGTGGGAGGCGCACAAACAAATTGTCTCGGCCTCCCAATAAAGGCGCACAATCCTCATTGCCATCTCTCTTATATTCCCTTGGGCCCAGATGTAATTTTGCCAAATAACCTCCCCAAAACCTCCAGCACCCAGCAGCTGTACTGGCTGCACCTTGCCTCCCTCGACCACCACCGCCAACCACACACTCGCTCGGCTCACACCTCCCCCTCGGCATTTCCAAACGAATGTCAATTTGGCCTCGGTGCACAGCTGTGCTCGGCATTAAAACGGCTACACTGGGAGAGGGGAGAATGTTCCTGGGCTTCATAATAAAGCCATGCAAAGGCAATGGAGCCGTGCAAGTGGTAACTTGTATCCATTTTTTACATGCACGAGTTTGATTTTGTACAATCAAAATGCAAATTGAGTGTCGCAAAAGCGATGCTTCAGTCATTACACACTTGTTTATACCGGCTAAGCTCAATATTGTGTAGACATAATAAGAGCATAATCATGTTCTGTGAGAAATGTACATTTAAAATAATAGGAATGTAATGAGTCATACCTTCCTCTCAGTTATTCGAAAAATACAGTTGTGGTTCGATTCAAGAATATTGTAATTTGTGCCTTATCTAATTTTATGTCTCATTCACTCCATTACCCTAAATGTAAAACTATATCTTTGCACAAGACAGTATTATCTTAACTCATAAGTTATCGATTCTCAAATGCAGGATTAGATACAGTTTTTCGATGCTCATGATGAAAACACGAGGAATTCATTTTAGCCAATAATAATTAAATTCCTAAGTAAAAACATGTTTACAAAATTTGTAATGCACACACATATATGTTTGCAGGGCGCCAAGAGTTATTGAATTTTGATATATACAGGAAGGTGGCAGTTCATGTAAATTCACTAAAATGCTTGTACGTGCATGGCATCTAATAATGTTCTGCAGAAAATACTGGCCCGCATTTAAATGATTCTTAGGTGTGTTGAGCCATATGCTGGTGCAGATCATCCACCCTGGGTTAATGAGGGTAAGGCTCTTGATAATGAGGATCATGTGACTGGTTCGGCAAGGCCTCCTGGGCAAGGTTCCAATCAGGCCATCACTGGCAAGAATGGAGCAGGGGAATGGTGGGGGGTGCTGTTTTCACACTGCCTTTCTGAGCACAGCAATTAACTGTATGGCAATTAGCAAAGCGGCAATTAATACATCGTGAGTAAAATCAGCCTCCCAAACGGCTGGGCGTGCGAGTGATCAGTCGTTTTGTGGCTCTCGCACAAGCATGTCCCAATTAACCCCCCCCTCCCACTCGTAATTAGTAAACAAATAGCATTATGGAGCAATTAACAAAGCTGGTGAGCTAATTAAAAACAGCCGCTAATTAGTGCACTTGTATCAGTTACCGTAATAAATAAATGAAGGGATAGATTTTGGTCATTAGCATATGCAGGGGACAATTAATGCCTTTGTTTTAATAATTTAAGGATTCCAGGAACATTCATAAATTGTAAATGGCTGAGAAATTAATTCTTTCATTATTTAATGCATGTGGAGAAACGCCACAAGTGAAGGTATCAAAGCATTGATGAAAATATGCCTTTTAATAAGGTGAAACATTTGTAGATTGTATGCACATATATATCGCATATGCCCTATTGTATGCAATTAAAACCCCCTTTGTAAAACAGATGAGTCTTAGCAAAGTCCATATATTTAATTTCTTCAACATATTCAGCAAAGTCAAATCTCCATTTCATTATTTGTGACAAATATTAGGTATATTATCATGAAATGTAGTCTGTAAATTGTATTTACACTGCATAATGCAGCCATGCTTTAACTGGTTACGGAGCGAGCACACTTCTAGCATGCTAGAATATATTGTGTAAAATATAATAGTATGTCCAATATATTACTACAATATATCACTACTGTTTATTGTAAGTTTACAGGAAATGTAAAATACATTTATTTCTAGTGGAGGGACAGATATTTCTAGATATATAGTCTGCTTATTTATTTAGCTGCTTATCTACAATGACGATAATGATGATTGTGTGTTATGCCTACTGTCTTCCCTTGGGTTGACTGAATCAATGTGGTCTTGTCATGTCGCATTGCAAACTGTGTGGATAGCATACATTTTTATCCTGAAAAGACACCTTAAATTAGTTGCAAAAAAATTGATTGCACCTTAAAGACTAAGTGCATCACGTGAACCAGAGAGTCATGCTGTAGATAAACTGCAGTAAAATAAATTTTGGTGTAAACGATTTTTGACATTGGCAGGCCCGCTGCCGTTTTCCTCCTTTGTTGCAAACGTTGAGACCTAGATGATCGTGCTCATGCGCTGCAAGAATATTTAATATTTAATCTGGAATTCGCATAATCAGCACTCCTTCAGATGTCACGTTTGTGGCATGCTTTAATGGTCCTTGAATTCTCCGAGATATCAATAGTTAATGCGATAAATTAATGACCAGCATTCTAGATTCTGTGGGTGTGGATGAGAATAATTTAATTATTGATGCCATACACTAAATTGTTGCTCGGACTGTATTCAGGTGTCGTACATTTGAGAAATAGTCCTTTTTTTACGAACAAAAATAAATGACATCCGATAGTAAGATAGATTACATTTGGTATTTTGTTAAAATAACAAGCAATACGTAAATAACCTCATTTGCATAAACCAACTAAAAGCATCTGGTGCATTATTGCAGAATTCATATCTACCCCATGTAGCATACAGCTCTAACGTTCTGAATCATATATGTAATTTACTTTGGTATTCTCCAGTAAAATGCTTCATATTTCTCCTAAATAGAATATGCACTATTTTAAAAAAATGGATCACTTTATTTTTTCGTAATTTCCTTTCACATCGTGGTGGTGTTTTTCACTCTACAGTCGCCTTGCATTTTACACGTGTTTACGTAACGTGATTTTAAAATGGTGCGCTAGATTAACTTACGCTTATTTTTGTTATGCGCGCACTGTTATTGAAATAATGCGCTCTAACGCGTTGGCCATAGTGTACGGAACGCAATGCGAGCTAATCGTTAGTCAGGCAGAAAAGTTCAGTAGCAATGCCTGAGGTGCAGTACAACAACCACAAGCGCAGGCAGCATCAGCATCTCCTTCTCACGCGGCATTTTGAAGATCTTGTCCGCATGAACTCTCACTTGTGCACACATTTGCCTACCTATATGTCCGGTAAACGTCCAGCTACATCCAAGGATGCCTCCAAATCCAAGAAGCAGCGGAAAGCTATCACAATTGACGTCAAATTAGACGTTATTGAACGCCTAAATAGAGGTGAGCGTGTACTGAAGTTGGCCTCTTGCTTGGGTTAAGCGAAAGCACCATCCCGACCATTAGAGACAATGCTCAGATAATCGAAGAAAATGCCAAATCTGGGACCTCGATGAGTGCCAAGAAGACGTCTTATGCAAGGAGTACGGCAATGGAGCAGATGGAACGCATGCTGAGAACCTGGTACGAAAACCAGAACCAACTAAATATCCCCGTCAGCATGATTTTTATCCAGACCAAGTCTCGTCCGATGTATGATGACTTGGTGAAAAATGTGTGTGCTAAAGGCATTTCATACTAGTTCTGGTTGGTTTTACAACTTCACGAACTGCTACAGCTACCAAAACATCAAAATGACAGCCGAAGCTGATTGTGCTGACCACGATGGTGCTGCGGAGTTTATCGCCACGCTGAAGGTCACCAACGAGGGGGGTTATTCCGCCAAGCAGGTACTCAACGTCGACGAGACCGCCCTCTTTTAGAAAAGGATGATGGCAAGGACCTACATATCTCGAAAGGAGAAGTCGGCACTTCGGTTTAAGGCCGCAAAGGATCGCTACACCCTTCTGTTGGGAGGCAACGCTGAGGGTGATTATAAATTGAAGACAATGATGATCTATCACTCCGCCAATCCCCGTGCTCTTAAAGGATATGCGAAGGACAGGTTCCCTGTCAATTATGAACATAATTCCAAAGGATGGATGACTGCCAGTATTTTCTGTGAATTTTTTTTCCGGAAAGTTGCATGAAGAGCTGCGTGAATACTGCCAGAAGAAAAATGTTGACTTAAAGATTATCATCATGGGACCTCCTTTGCCAGTACCAAAATATGAGAATAGGTTTTCCCCTTTTTTCTGGCAACACCATTTGAGACTAGCTGTCTCTGGTGTGGACCAATCAGTTTCAAAGACAATGTATATATTATCAGAGTATGTTTTTTTTGTTGCATTCTGACCACAAGTATTGTGGTTAATGCAGACATGATTCCTTGTAAAAGGTTTCAGTTTGGTGTTTTAACATCTTAACACCTGTTTTGTTGCCAAAAAAGGGGAAAATCTATTTTCAAGATTATCCTGATCGTCTACAATGCCTCCGGCCATCCACTATCTACATGTGATCTGATTGAGAATAATAAGGTGGTGTTTTTCCCTCCTAACACCACTCCACTTCATTCAACCAATGGATCAGGGGGTGATAGTGACTTTCAAGACCTATTACCTTAGGAAAACATTCACCGTCCTCGTCAAAGCCACCGAAGACAACAAGATGACGGTGAAGGAGTTTTGTAAGAAGTTCACCATCCGGGACTCCATAATGATGGGTGGCACGGCATGGAATAAGGTTACCCCCTCTTATATGAATGGGGTATGGAAGAAGCTGTGCCCATACTTCGCTCACGGCTTCCGAGGCTTCAGCGTCGATGAAGTTGCACGGAACCATCGCCGAATCATTGATATGGCCAAGGCAGTCGGCTTTGACGAGGTGGAAGTGGATGATGTGGCGGAGTTGCATGATTCACACGTCGAGGATTTGACGACGGAGGATCTGCTCCAGCTGGAGAATAAACGGCAGAAGGAAGATGGAGTGGAAGACGAATAAGAGGTTGAGGAGGTGCGTTCCCTCACAAGGAAGCGATTGGCCAAGGTTTTGAGCCTCATCTACGAAGCCATGGCCATTTTAGACGAGGATGATCCGAACACGGAACGTAGCTCTGAATTAGCCAGAATTTTTTGTTCCGTCATGCAGTGTTATTGGGAGATGAAGTAAGAAAAAAGGATGAAAGCAACGATGAAGATTAAACGCAATCTTCATCGCTTCCATTCTTACGAAAGTTGGAAACGAAGCAGGAGCCTCAGCCAACGCGCCATCATCTGCACCATTGTCGTCATCTGATGAAGACGATCCCCCCCCTTCTCTCTCTCCAGTAGTAACCCCACCACTCTCCACTCCTCCCCTTCACCAGCCCCAGTACGTGGCGCCACACTCAAGCATCTCACTACGTGTTAAACATCTTTTTCTAGATTTGAAGCTTTCGTGACTGCAAGGATTCATATTCTTAGGTTTTTTCGGTAAAGTCACGTAGGTAAAACATTAAAATTAATAAAAGTAAAATAAAAAATAAAAATAAACATGACGTTTCGGAGGCAACACAAGCTTCCGTCTTCAGGTGGAACCGTCACAGCCCGACAGCTGTATCAAGTAAATGAGAGATTACAAGAGATACCACTCCGTATATATAATGGTTGAGGGGGGGGGCAGGAACGGCCCACTTTTTATTATTATGGTAAGGTGCGGCTTGAGACTACGAATAGATTACATAACAAATGACTGAGCCTTTATTATGGAGAGATGCGGTTTGTGACTACGCCTAGCCTACATAACAAAATGCTGCAAATGAGACCGAGCCTCTGCCATGTAGATGGTAATAGACTACATAACAAATGACTGAGCCTTTATTATGGAGAGGTTCGGTTTGTGACTACGCCTAGCCTACATAACAAAAGTGTGAACAAGTAAACACGTAAAAACAAAGTTTTTCACTATAAATCCTTTATATGCGTGGCGGCTAGAGTCTTCTCGTCCTCTGGCTTGAGATGGCTGCCACCTATGGGTCAGATGATTGTCTGCCAGTATTAAGCAATTGGTAATTAAATCTTTAATTTGTTTTCCATAAACAGTGTAAAATTTTGGGAATTTTTTTTCACGAACATTAATTATCTCGCACAACGAGTCTGTGTGGAAAATGTCAGCTCGATTGGATCACGGGAAGTGGGTTCAAAAACGACCGAAATATTTGCACGGTCGTAAGCAAGCAAGCACGCAAGCAAGCAAGCGAACTTAATATAAAGGATTTAAAAAAGAAGCTAAACCTGGTAAAACAAAACTGGCTGTCTATCAGTAACCTGTAATAGTTGTCTGTCAAATAAGATGGTCCAAATAAGTGTAGTTACATCTTTTTTGCATGGTTAATCACATCTTTCCAATGATTACTCAGTTTGTAACCATCATCACGGTTGAAATTATGTCTGTGTTTGTATATTCGTATGGCTTCGTGTACAAACCTTTGATGGTAGCCAGGAGGTTTGCAGAGCACCTTGGTCTCGGAAAATCTTTTTTATTTTACTTTATCTTCTTTATTTTAAATAGTCTGTTACTATATTTAATACATGCATGGTAGGAAATATAATATGTACTGTAACCAGTGAAATATGTAGATGTAAGAATAAGGTTCAATAGCATGCACTCCCTAACCCAACCATTTCCTTGATTTTTTATGGGAAAATTAAGGTAAATTTACACGATCTTAAGTTGCGCGCCGTTTATCAAGAACACAACCGCCGTGTAAAACGAAAGGTAGCTGTATATACCTATTCATGCGATCCCTGCTGGTGCATGTGTTTCATTTTGCGTTATAAATACTAAAATATTCAGTGTTAACCCATCTGGGGTAGTTTATGCCATTGAGCCACTGCATTTCTCGGTGTATGATGTGTCTGGTCCCATTTATATTGATATTAAAACAACCATCTGAAACCTCACATATAAAATTTAAAATAGAAAGGGACAGTGCTGCTTACATACGCTAAACTATGTCTCCATTAACGCTCCCATACTACGTAAACATACAGAGTAGGATGAATGTTTCAAGCAGTGGCCCTGAGTTTTATTTAAAGAAGGCCATTGTTAAACAGTTCGGACTACTGTATTTTATATAAGCAACATTATTCGTGACGATAGTGGATTTAAAACATATATTTCTCAAGTTAGCCTGCGATGCATTTTAGTTTTCAGTCAGAGAATTGAGGCGTTCGTATCTTCCGAGCGTTGTCTCTCAAGCGATGTATTTATAAATCCTTAGAAATTGCACATTGGCAACTGTCATTTGCACTATATACCGTATCGATCGGCGAGAGAGAGCACTAATAGAGGTTTCACGTCGTGCACAGAGGGGGCTGCTTACGCATGCACGGTGTGTCGCGCTTTGCGTCCGTGCCACCGCCGCACGCCCCGCTGCATTGCAGCACTCAGCCGTGCACTGCCAATGCTGGGGGGGGCTGGGTGTGGTGTAGGGGGGGGTTCTGCCGCTGGGGTTGTAGGGAAAGGCAGATAATGTAATCCAATTTGGCCTAGATGTGCTCACTCAGACACATGGACAGACAGACCGTGACCTCTGCACATTATGCTCAACCCCTCGTGATATAAGTGACATTGTGCTAGGGAAAATAGATTCACAAATGACAGATTTATATGTGTGCACACTGTATATATGAAGGGATGTGGTGTTTGTATACAGTACATTATGAGTGTACAATCGAAAAATAGAGTTGGGTGCATTGATGTTATTTTTTCTGTTCGGAAATACTGTAATGTGACGCGTGCACATCTGTTTGTGATATGTGGTATATGTTTAAAACAACAGTATGAGCTGTGTATATGCATGCTATGGAAGTATAGTTTTGTAGTCACACACATAAAATAAATTTGTGTAATCTGATATGCTTTGTTCAAATAAATCATGTTAAATAGCATGCAGCATTACAAACCTACATTTCAATAATATAGGTTTAATTCAGCATTTGTCAGTGAAATTACATCTGTGTGTATGATACCATGTCCTGGACATAGGCTATATTATCATGACCTCTTCTGTTTGTGCGGCATGAATGCTCTGCATTTGTAAATGAACATAAGTGTTACCGAATATAATAATGTAAAAAATACAACACATTATACGGAATGCATTTATAAAGTGTTTTTTGTTGAATATGTAATTGGCGGTCAGTATTCATTTATGCTGCTCATAGCGTATGGATCGAATCATTTTTAAATGGGTTGTACATTTTTGCAGCATAAGCTAGCTGTGTTAGTGGAAGCAAAATAGTGGAATTCTTTACGTAACATCTGTCATTCTATAAGTGCAGGAATATGCATATTTTACAGCAAAGTATCCTTGAAAAAAACTTAAATGTAATCTGAAATCACAAACTGTGCGTATACAGCTCTTAACTCCCGACTCTTATGTTTGATATCTACTTGTGAAGTTGGTATAAGATGGATAGTTTGGGCATTACACTCTGTCACCCTTACTGCTAGCCACTATCTCCCAGCAACCATATCCTGGCAACCTGATCCAGGCAATCTGATCTTGCCACTATACCCTAGTAACCATATCTTAGCAACTACATCTTGGAGACTGTTTCCTAGCAATGGTTTCTTGGCAACCAAATTCTTTTAAACTGCATCCAAGCTACTGGTTCATGGCAACGGTTTCATTGAGAACATATGTTGACAATGACATCTAAGTGAATGGGTCATCCCCAGTGACTTATTCTAATTTTCCAATAAGTTCTCTGTATCACAGAATTCGTTATTTACGTAAAAAGGTAACTAAAAAAAACACATTGATAATCAGTAAATATAAATCTTGACTTAAAGCTTCCGTGACCGGAGGAATTAATATTCTTTGGGTCTTTCGGTAAAGTCACGTAGATAGGTACAAATTTAAAATAATAATAAATATTAAATAAAAAAAAAACTGCGCTGTTTCGATCACAACACGAAAGATCGTCAGGAGGAAAGAAGGGGAAAGCTGCCGAATGCAGACTGTTTTATAGGTTTAAAATGGTTATAGTCCTTGGGTCATAAACGAAGTGGGCAGGGCTAGTAATGTTAATGTGAGAAATTTGCATTTTTATGTCAGATCGGAGAGCGGCCTCCACGACGAGTGCACGGGTGGCTATATTAACGTGAGAGATTAGCGTGTTAATGTGAGATCGGAGAGTGGCCTCCAGGACGAGTGCACGGGTGGCTATGTTAATGTGAGAGATTAGCGTGTTAATGTGAGATCGGAGAGCTGCCTCCACAGCGAGTGCATGGGTGGCTATGTTAACGTGAGAGATTAGCGTGTTAATGTGAGATCACAGAGCCACCGCGACGTCGAGGTCGGCGTCCGGAGGTGGCCACGTTGGCGCGAGAAATTCAATGATTGCTCAGTTTGTACCCATCCTCTCGGTTGAAATTGTGTCCGTGTCTGTATATATAGATGGCTCCATGAACAAATCTTTGTTGATAGCCATTGGTTACAAAGTACCTTCGTCTCAGAGAAATCAATTTCTTGGGAGCAAACCGTATTTAAACAATGATCAGCCACGGCCGACGTATTGGTCCCTACCGTGTTTCAAATCTGCCTTATGCTCACGAACACGGTCCGAGACATGTCACTTAGTAGTTAAATGTCACTTTTAAGTTGTTTCGTATTAAATTTCTCTTCATAGTTTAATAACAACATAGAGTACAAGAAGCACAAATAAATAATGTGCTTATATCAAGCCACATTTAACACGATGTGTTTGTGTTTTGTTTAGCAGCTTTCCAGTGAGCCCATGCAGAAATGATGCCAAAACCGGCTTCCAAAACGTCTGTGAGAATCACTCCGGAAGATCGAGCCCGTGAATTTAGCGGAGTCTTTCACGCCAGCGGGAAGCAGCTCATCTGCAGCTCCTGTAACATCCCCGTGGATCACACCAGGAAAGCCAGCCTGGAGAAGCATCTCATCACGGCCAAACATCGACGCCGCCTCGGCCTGTACACCATTAGCGAGGAGAAGCCGTCTAAGAAGCCTCGAGTGGTCAAAACCGAAGTCGTTCCCCAGCCGCAGCGAAGTGGCAATCGCCTGGAGCCCGTTCTCAAGCTCGTGCAAGCGTTTGCCGAGGCGAACATTCCCATCGGTAAAATAGACCATCCGGCTCTGCATGCCTTTCTAGAGCAAAACGTGAAAAAGGTTGGTGTACTTCCAGAGGCATCCGTCCTGCGGAACATGTACTCTCAGAAAGTGTATGAGCTGCATGTGAAGGAGCTCACGGAGAAGTTCGGCCGCTGCCACAATGTGGCTATCGTAGTGGACGAGACGACCGATGAGGAGGATCGATACATGCTCAATATTCTGGCAGTGCCAAGCCTGTCGGTGGAAGGGCCGAGGAACAGTGGCAATAAAAGCGTTGAACCGCTGCTGGAGGCCTATCTGATTGAGTGCTGTCTGCTTGAGATAACCAACTTCAAAACGGTGAGCGAAGCTGTGCTGCGAGCAACACAGATGGTGAACATTGAGCCCACCAAAGTGTCTGCGTTTGTGACCGACCATGCGGCGTACATGT
This sequence comes from Lampetra fluviatilis, assembly GCF_964198595.1. NCBI lineage: Eukaryota > Metazoa > Chordata > Hyperoartia > Petromyzontiformes > Petromyzontidae > Lampetra > Lampetra fluviatilis. The sequence continues at coordinate 947,411 of NC_136279.1, read as the reverse complement.
ACAAGGCGTGGGAGAGAAGCCTGAAGCCTATTTTCCTAAACGCCGTCCATGTGACCAGTGCGGCACACATATTGAGCATCGTGGGTGAGATTTGGCAGAATGCGTTCGACGAAGTTAGTCAGCTTATCGTGGCCGTCGAGAAATCATTTTCAGCGTGCCCAGCACGGAAAGCCCGCTTCCGCAACTTCCTGCAGGAGAAGGGGATGAAGCCAACTCTCCCGCCTGCCGTACAGCCAAATCGCTGGAGCTCCTGGTTCGAGTCTGCCTCCTACCACCGCCTGCATCTGCAGGACTACGCGGAGTTCTTCCAGGGCGAGCAGCAGACGAGCGGGAGCAGCGCGGTGGAGGAAGTTGTGGAGCTGGCGCAGAGTGGCAACACTGAGGAGCAGCTCGACGTCTTGGACAGGTACGGCGGGCACGTGAGGCAAATGCTCGCCAAGTATGAGCTGGCACGGAGCACGGCGGCCTGCGTGGTGGACGACCTGCGCGAGCTCGCGTTCTGGGCGCAGGGCGAGGCGGAGGTGGCTTGCACGGTGGCTGCCGATGCTCTGATTGCCATGGCGACACGCCTCTGCCAGTATGTGGAATTCGAGAGTCCGTGCCGGTTTACCCAGCCGGCGGCACGCTTCCTGGCCGCCTGCCGAATGTTCGATCCGGCCAAGGCCGTGGAACTGCTCATGGATTCGGGGGAAATATGCAATGCGGTTCCTTTGTTGGAAGACAACATCGCTGGCATCGCACAGCTCATCGCATACTTGGATAATCTCGGTGAGTTTGTGCCATCGGAACCAGTGATGTTTTGGAGGAAGCTTGCTGACAGATTTCCCGAGCTCTCGCGGGTAGTGTTGGCATGCTTGTCTGTGCCCTTGAGCAGCGTCGATGCAAAGAAGAGCATTTCCATGTATTCTAATGTTCTTATGTCTGAGTTCCACGGCCACAAATAACAGATTCTGTGCATGATTTGAGCAAGACTACCTGCAACAACTTACATTTGTGATTGTTAAGACCTGTGAGACACTGGAGTGATGTAGACTTCCTAATAATTCCTCAATGGGATTTGAATCTCCAAAGAAGTTCTACCACACACACAATGATGGTCTTAAGAGTCGTAGTTTTGTATAAGTTATCTAAAATGTGGTGTCATGTGGGTGAGTACGGTCTTATTGCACAAAATAATGTAACTACTGTATGTCTCACAAATAGAAGTGAATTTGCTCTAAGACTATCTTTCAGATTGTCTCTGTGGTGCTTGTCCTCAACTTATTATGATGGCCCTTTGGTGTAGCAATGGCAGGGGGTGCGGTTGAGGGTTTGGATGTGGGAGCGTAGCAGTTAGCGCGCTGCGCTACGAACCCCGCGATCCTAGTTTGAGTCCCGCTCACTGCGAATACTAGTGACGATTATCGGAAACGGTCCCAGGCCTACCCAAGGTCGACTCAGCCTCAAATGAGTACCTGGTGTGATGTGTAAACCTCATCACTAGGGAGACAAAGGCGGTCGGGCGTGGTGCTGGCCACTCACCCCCTCGTGTGCCGGGCCAGCCTTCATCGGTGCTCGCTAACAGCACTTGCCCCAACAGTTTATTACAGGCTATACGGGGGATGTTTGTGTTGACTACTGCTCCATGGAACCTACACACTTGATTGGCTGTGTGATACAGTCATTGACACGAGCAGGTGAATGAGCTACCAACGAGACCGGTATTATTCTCAGCTGTTGTATTTACACTTATGCTTTAGTAGAGACTCTCTTTGGGTTCACAATGTGAAGATAAATATTTATTATGAACGAAGAAAGCAAAATGTATAAGCACTTATATGCCCGAGACTGGTATTTTTCAATTGAATACATTTGAGGATTAAATTACCCTCTTACTGATGACAGTCACGGTTTATAGAGACAGGTGCTGCTAAGTCCACTTAACCCCCAGCACTAATTTAGAACATTGTCATTGTCTCTGCTTTAATGAGTTTGGTGTGGTACTCTTCTCCATTGTTCAAGTGGTGGTAATTCTACATTCTTATGCCAGATACCAATATCCATTGAAAAAAACACTCACTCTTGTTCACATTGATGTAACATTAACTAAATGTATTCATGAACATTGATATTTTTTATGCTAATTTATTTGCCAAAAGTGTATATTCCGTCAAAATGTTTACATTGCAAGAGTCACTTAACAAGATGGAAGGTCACTGAACACTGCTAAGTGTGACAGCTATTGGCTAAAGAAGGCTATAGATGCAGAGTAAAACTAGATGATGTAAAATCAGCAGGTGTGGCATGGACTTGTGATAATGTGATGCGGTTATTAAATACATGTGAACCTTGTGTTTTATATTCTTTACATTTCATCTTAGGCTATGAAGTGTCAGTACAAATGGTATAGCAAGCCACTGTATTCGTAAAATGTAATACATAACTAACACTGGAGGGATTGCAGTTAATATCATACTGGTAGTTGTATTTTAAGTGTTTAATCACAAGACTCTTTCAAATTATAAAGCAGATTGAACATATAATGCATTTTAAAAATTATATTTATCCAGGAAAAGCTCACCAAGTCCCGAAATCCATTCAGGAGGGTCCTGCATTGGAATAAGTGGCAATTTTTTTTATTGAGTGAATATGTCGTGGTTTAACTGAGACACACACTTGTTCTTGGAGGCAACGTGTTTATTTAACAACCCCAACAGGGTAACTCCCTAAACGTACAACGTAGCTAACTAGACCCCAACAGGGTCACTACATAACGTACAACACAGTTAACTCTGTACTCTGGTCCACTACCTAACCATACAACAGGATACTACATAGCGGTAACCACCACGGGGTAACTATATAACCGGACCAGGTCCGTTAACACCCTGCTTTGTCCATGACTAACAAGCCCCAAAGCCCGGAGACCGAACAGACGTAGACAGCGAGTTGATTCCCAGAAGACAGCCCAGATCGCTCTCTGGACTCGTCTCTTATGCCCCTCAGCGTGGCCTGGCTCCACTCTCGGCCACGCTCCCTTCTGGATCTTACCAGGAGAACGAGGACCCCTACACTATGTGTCGCATTGCCTCTTCTGTCCGGTCACATGCCCTCTCGGGTTCACCCAGACTGTTTCGTCCTCCCATGCCCCCTCTCTGCATTCACCGGAGCCATGCCCCTCATGGACTCTCCTTGGTGCCCCAGCACACACCGCTGACAGAGAGGACCATTTTCACCCTGGTTCTCCTTGGAACTGCCGTAGTGACCCCATATATGTCACTACACATGCATATAGGAAGAAATTTGAGTACCTGGATGCAACTCACACATAGGGGAGAATAACACTTAAAAGTCTCTATAGCACAGGATCGCCTGCACAGTTTCATACACTATTGCTCACGTGTAGTGATTGGGTCGAAGGATGATGGGGATGAGCAAGAGACGACGGAAGGGAGTGGACCCAAAGATGCTTCTGTCGGTGGCCACAAGACTCGACAGGCCTGGGCACAAAGCAGGGCAACCCAACGTGCCATACACATGTTTCATTCAATACCACGATATACGAAATGTGTGTACTGTATATATGTCACTCAAGCTATAAGCAGTTATACTTGTAAATAAACCTTGTGCATATTCTATCACTAATCACTGGAAAGCTATACATTTGATAAGTCAGTCCATGTTCTGTAATTGCATCCTCACACTGTTTCAAAATTATTTATGAACAAAAAAAATCTATGGTGCTTGAAATAAATGGAAGGAAACTACGAAGTAGAATGTGTCTGTACCACATACTTGGCTTGCATCGCCTCCTTAATGTAGCCATGCTGAGCTGCGAAGTTGATGTGAAAGGTGAGCTGATTGTGAGGTCGCACCTCACCACGTGGTGCTGAGGCATGCCTGTGGGGAGAGTGGATGCTGTTTATTGTTCTTTTCTGCTTTATCGGTAACAAAAAAAATGCGCTCAAACACTGTTTTCTGGCAGTACATTGGTTTGTAGTTTAACCAGGAGGGATTTTTCTACGAAGCCAAGTCAATTGTCTCATTAAACTATCAATTACCATCGATTTTTATGAGGCAGTTTTACATTTCAAATTACAGTCTTTTTCATAGGACAACCACTATATTTACAAAATATGGGGCATCTGTTTTACCCGCCCCATGGAAATGATAAGCTGAGTCTACCTCCCGAGATTTGACTTTGCAAATTTGTGATTGACTTGATGGCTGTTACACCATCTGGCCTGATGAAGATATTGGCTTCCTTAAAGAGCAGTAAAACATTTGTCAAACATGAAAATCGATACCCTGTAAATTACAAACAGGTGTATAATGTGCTCGTCTTCAACACGTGTGGAATTACAGGGACATTTTTGACATTCAAGAGGTGCAAACTATTTGCATTTCCAAGAGGTTTTCATAACAACGTGCACAGCTTGAAAAACAATACTCCGCTATAAACATGCGTCGCTTTGAACTTTCCAAAACACACATCACAAAGCGCTGAAATGGTTCCAAGACTGCAAGTGACTGAGTGTCTCCAAGCTCAAGACGGTGCCCGTGGCGTGAGGTTTGCGAGCTGTTGTGTGCGCACGCTTCCTTCTGCTGATCCAGTGCGAGTCTCCACCCAAAATCAATACCCACGCAGGTGCGTGTGAATGTAAGCAAAACCCCTGATGTCAGGCCAGCTGCGTGGCGTGAACAGGTACACGATGTAACGAAAGGGAAAAATGTACGATTCTCAACATACATTACGTGGAAATCGCCAATCACAAGTGTCGCGTGGCTCAAATGAAAGGTGAGCAGTCTGGTAATCTTTCGGGGCCTTGGAATTACATATTTGCGTTACGGGGTCACGTGTTAAAGGGCAACCACTGGCGACTTCGCTCAAAGTGGTGCGCATCTTTACTGTTGAGGTGATGGGCGATGATAAAAAAAAATCTGTGCTGTAGTTCTGTACCTCACGACTTGTACACAAGGCAAATGCAAAGCCCAATACATCCAGTATGAATCCTAACACATTACAGTGCATGATCAAGTGTATTTGTCTCGTATATACTATACAGTTCAACACTGAAGCGTGGTATTTTACACAGACGCGTTATTCAAAACCCATCCGTCCATCTCATTGTGTTACTGTAATATTCAACAAATCCAGAAGTGATGAAATTTCACAAATAGCCAAAAAATTTCATCAGATAAAAGGTATCTGCTGCCCTGGGACAGAGTGACAGATTAGGCATTTTAAGCCTTTGGAGTCTCAGCCCAGGTGTACATCACAGGTGTGCACTGTCCAGCAAGTATGCAGGGGATGTGCATTGGACAAACCTCGTATTTTTGCTATTAGAGAAGCCGTTGATTTGCAACAATATAAGAAACCACTCATTTCCATACCTTTACAATATCATTAATCGGCTTTTTACGTAATGAAATGCCAAGGTAATATGTATTGTGAGGTTCTTTTCTGTTTTCTCTAGGATTTTAAGAATATTCTGGCTAAATAATTACATTAATTTACAATAAACCGTGTCAGGTTGCTGCTGTAATCGTTGCTGGCACCTCGTGTCAGTCTTCAGTACTGTGTTGTTATTCCCACCCAGTGTATGCCATGATATATCGCTGTTTGATCTTTATATACTTTGATTTTAACTTATTTAATGTATCTTGAATTATCTATACATATCCAGATTATAATTGTTTGCGTTTGTTGCACATCTTTTGACAATATAAAATAAATTACAAGTATTGGCAATATGAAATGAAATATAAGTTTCACAACCGAGGAGACATCAAATCAAGAGGCACGGTATTAAACATGTTCGGTTCTCAAACGTAAATATGCTGCGCGTACATGTTGCTATCTGACATTAGTCGGCCACGTGTACCAACTCGACAGGTAAATCCTCTGACAAGCGAATTACAGGTGCCTGACCAGAGACGATGCAGGCTGTGATGAGAAGGATACTGACACTATTTGGACACGTGTAGGATGGACAACAACAAGGGCCGACTGTGAGGGCGGGCACAAGCCGGCGTGAGTAGGTTAAATGTTGAGTTTTATAAGGGCACCACGGGGTGACCAGCCCCTCCCCACCCTCCCCACCCAGCCCCTCCCCACCCTCCCCTCTCCACCCAGCCCCACCCCTCCCATTTGTGGATGCACGACGGACAGACGGACACAATAATCCCCTGTGGGCTGGTGGAACCAGGTGGTTCCTACCAGTATAAGTGTATACCTCAGGTGTGCTTTACCTGGTAAGATGAAACAGTTTAGATGTACGTGGATATTTTTAAGTGAATAGTTTACCTTATACTTTGGACACCTATCATGTGTTTGTATTGTTTGTTGTTATAATGTTCTGACCCGCCAGTTCTGACATCTGTGAGAAAAAAACATCTTGATATCTCGCCAGATTCCTCCTAGAGTATTAAACAAAATGAGCTCTATATATACACAAGGGACATTTGTGAATCTATTCGAAATGTTTAGCATACTTCCTGAAATGCAACAAACTTGAAATTTGGCATGTGGGTAGCTTCCAGACTGTACACAATGCAAAAAGTATAAAAATAGACTTTTGTATTTGGGGGGGGGGGGCGCAATAATGCACAGATTTTGCGCGGCAAGTGCGCGGTGACGTCACATCTGTGATGTCACCTGCACGCGGCAGCGTCACGCAGTGTGCCTGCTGACCCCCCCCCCCCCCCAATTCTCCGCGTCGGCCGTGTACGAATCTAAGACAAGAATCCAAGTCCCGGGCTAGTGAAGCTAGTTTAGAATATAGCTCAGTGGGCTTTACCTGCTGATGAATGTCCGTGCAGCCTCTCTAGAGGTAATTCCTCTCTGACCTGACATGGTCCGTCCCTCGCCGGAAGTGTGCTGCTGCCCCCCCCCCGCTATCGGTGCGGAAGGAAGTGACGTCACGCGCACACTGACGCCGCCATGGAGGTGCCGGCGGCCGCCCGCCAGCTGCTGCTGCTGCTGAACCGCCTCCTGGCGCAGAGGCGCCTCCAGCCCGCGCTCGCCGCCCTCAAGGGGCTACGCAATGGGGCCGTGTGAGTGCCGCACGCCGCTTGCATTCCTCCTCCTCCTCGCTGCTGCTGCTGCTCAGGGGGTAGCCGGCTAGGGCCCTCTGCAGTTGTCTGAGGGCGAAGGTGAATGGGGCGCGCTGCTGCTGCTGCACTTTGCAGCGCGCGGGACAAATGCGGCCCGCGACTACCGTGAACACGAACCAAAGGGGCCTCCAGCTATTAACAATACACCTTATTTGTTTTACCAGGGCAAGCCCACTGAGCTATATAGAGCTCTTCTGTTCAGAAGCGACCTTGCGGTCACAAATCACAGCTCAACGTAGTGGCGAAACCTCACGTGGACATTTATAGCGGCAGCCTAAAAACTTTACTCTAAACGCGTGGTGTTGATTCTAAATGGGGAGGGGGGTAAACGGAGAACTCAGAGAAATCCACGGGGCGAGAGACAAATGTAAACTTCAAATATAGAGCAGCAGGCGTCGTGGTCTGGATCGAACCCACGACCTCCTGCACAGCAGGCGAGGGAGGTGACATCCCGTGTTGAGTGCGGGAGGCGGGATAAATGTGACGATTATGCGCGGGTCGGGGTAGGCAATTTGTCTCGGCGTCACGGTCCAAATGTACTAAATTTGTATTTAAAAAAATACCCAAATTGTAATCTCTCACTCGATTATATAACCCAGCGTGTGCTGCTGCCCCCTACTGAAAAAACCTGGCAGGACCCTTCTGAAAGAGCCACAGACTCGTGAACGTTTTCATTGCTACACAAAGTAAAGTGGTCGTTGAGCAGTAGCGCATTGGTTATCGCACTATTAGCATTCATTTCTTGGTAATAGCTGCACTTACCAGGGTTGTGAAGTATGCTCCAACAGCTATAATAACCGGCATGGCAAGTGAAGCTTTCAACCAGCACATTTTAAGTGGTGTGCTGTTAAGTTAAAGTTTGGGGGTAGGATAGCGGTAGGGGTAGACATAGGCGGTAAGGTTCAGCCGGGGTAAGGGCCATGATTAGGAGTAGGGATGCATTAGTTAAGGGTAAGGGAATAAGCCCTGGTATTGGCAGGGCAATGGTAATGGCCACTGCATTGGTAAGGCACGCACATGGTCAGGGACTTGTATTCTTCATTCAACCAAGATAGTTAAATACGCCCATTAAGAGACAACTATTAGTAGTTTGCTATAATAGTTTGTGTGCAAGCAGATGTGATGGAACTCCCAGAGTTTATATTACCAATTTCATCACATTTGTGGTTCGTCGGCTCTGCTGCGAGATGCACAGTGCCGTGTTTACGACGTGCGGTGACGGTCACACGATTGTCATAATGCGTCGGACGTGAACTGCCTTGTTGGCTCCTGCGAACGGGCGCAGGTACGGAGCGAAGATCCGGGCGCCGCACGCGCTGGTCATGACCTTCCTCTTCCGGACCGGCAGGTGACGGCAAAGATGGATCGCACCGTCACAGCGCCCACGCCGGTCTCACGCACGCCGCCATCGGCTCCGTCACCGCTCTCCCACGCTTGTCCGCGTAAAAGATTCGTTGCTGCACACCGCCATGAGCGAATCAGCCGGAACGCGCCCCACCTAAGCAGGCTTAAGCCTGGAAAACGCTTGGATGGGTTACCACCATGCATAAAAACCCCAGCTGCTTTAGGCCACGTTTTCTACAGAGCGCAGTGCAATAAAAGCCATTGTTGTACTCTACTATGCTTCATATCATCATGAATGCACACTGTCCAGTGTGTGAGGTATAGTGAAATATACCATGATATCTTGCTATGTTTGAAATCTTTATAAATGCAGAGCCTGCCACTGAGTAGAGAATTAACCACTTACAACCCAGCAGGACAAATGTATCCCGTAATTATGACCCTCGGGCATGTACCGCGCGCACCGTGGTGCGTGGAGCATCGCGCAGCAGCGGAGCAGCGGAGCAGCGGCGACCTGAATTAAACTCCCGCTCACAGCCAACATTTGATAACTGCGATCTGAACCACTCCTTTGGCTCCCTTAGGGTGTATGCAGCCTCAAAAAAGTACCTGGTGCAGCGTGTAAACATCACCACCGGGTAGATAAAGGCAACCGGACGTGGTGCTTGTCCGCCCACCGCCTCGTGTGCCATGCCGGCGTGAATCGGTGCTCTCAAACTGCACTCGTCCCAACGGTCCGTTAAAGGCTATACGGGGGAATGTCTTTTTATTTTTTGGAACCAGCCTGGAGGAGAAAGTGCGTGCGATCCTGCGAGCGACGTACCAGCACTCGCGGAACCTCGCCTGCTTCGTGCTGCTCTACAAGGGGGCGATGGCTCTGCTGCGCATGGCGACGGGCGGGCAGAGGAAGAGCGTCCACGCCTTCCTGGCCGCCTCGCTCGGGGGTTGGCTCGTGTTCGGAGAGAACAACCAGGTCAACAGCCAGGTGAGTCTGTGGCTCCCAGCCAGGTGAGACTGTGGCTCTCCAGCTCCTTCCCACACTCGTCTCTCACGATTCTGCACCCTCGTTGCTCTCGTCCAACACCCGTGGGTGTCTCGCACAACGCTGCCTCTCCCGGTTTCACTCCAGTGCCTCTCTACGCCCCCCCCCACCTCTCCTCATCTGATGCCCGTGTCTCTCACACCCTCACACCGTGTCTTCATCTCATGCTCGTATCTCCTGTCACTTCTCACCATCCCACACCACTGGCTCCCCATCACCCCCAAGTCCTTCATGTCTCCACTGCTCGCACGCATGCACGTACGTGTCCACCACTCCTCCACCAACCCCATGCGCACACACAAACACGCATCTTTCTCTCCCCCGTGCCCGCATGCGCGTACCCAGATCAACATGTACCTGCTGTCGCGGGTGCTGTTTGCGGCGGCGCGCGTGGGCTCGGAGAAGGGCTGGATCCCCACGCCGGCACGTGACCCCTTCCCGCTGTTCGCGGCCCTCGTGTGGGGCAGCGTGCTGTGGCTGTTCGAGCACCAGCGCCACACACTGCAGCCCTCGCTTCAGTCCTCCATGACCTACCTGTACCGCGACAGCGAACACTGGACCGACCTCACCGACTTCCTCATCTACAACAAGCGTCCATGATTGTTGACGAGCGGCTCGCCAGGCCCCGCTCCGTCCCCCCTCCTCCACTGGCATCTCCGGCGCTGAGCCGTGCAATACCAAGCCAGTGGTAACCCAATGATGGTCTGTCAGCAACTACTGTGGTCCGCACGTGTTGCTGATGTGATCTGTTTAGTCAGAAAACACGAGATGACCTTGACCGGTTTGCTGTGTCACAGCCAAATAAACTACCGAACTAAACTATTTTTTTATTTTACCAGCTCAGGCCCACTGATAGCTCTTTTTCAGAAGCGACCTGGCCACAAATAATAGATCAACGAAGTGACTTGTCATCATGTGGAAATGTATCACGGCCAACTATTCTAAATGCACATTGATTCTAAATGTGGAGGGAAAAACCAGAGGACCTGGAGAAAAGCCCAAGTGACCATGGGAAGAACATTAAAACTCCAAATATACAGCAGCAGGCATCAGGCTCGGGATCAAATCCACGACCTCCTGCATGCCAGGCGAGGTAGTTAACATCTCACCAGCAAGGTTTCCCAGACTCCAGTCCTCATGCCTGTCCGTGGTCTTCCTTTTAACATCTACCAATCTTCGTTCGAATGCACTTTAAGTTGTTCCTACGCGCTGCATCCGACTGATGATTGTAAACCCATCCCACGTGGTGCGAGAGAGTGCCAATTCAAATCGATATCCTGCGTGTGGAGATGGCGTGCGCTGTTTACCAACGCGCCGCATCTGCTGTGGCAGTGCAGAGCACAGGTGGTGTGTCTGTAATCTCACTCGGCTAACCCCCTAACGCTTATGCCTGTTGCAAGACCTGCAAGCGAGAGGCTTCGATGCTCCACGTGGCCTCAAAGTGTACCTAGCCTGGCACAAGCGCCGTGGTGATATCACCACCATTTGAATTGCTGCAGAGATTGGTCACCATTAAAAGACGGGCTGTGGACTTACAGTTTAGGAAACCCTGTGACACAGCGCTGGTGTTTTGTGCCGTGTGATGTTCCATGCCCTTGCACCACGTGGTCACACCACCACAGTGTAGCACTTCTCGTGATGCCAACCATGGCACGCCATGCACCATTGTCTCTGAGGGCCAGGATCGGGCTCATGTCATGTCATGTTCGTGTCGTCCCCGACCTGCGCCAGAACGGCGATCCGTAAAAAACCGACTGAGCTCCGATCGGCTTTGCGGGTCACCCGCGGATACCGGTGGGGACCCGACCCGATGCAGCACTCGTCTGTGCCATGCCATACAACTCAAGCCATCCGGCCTGCTTCCTGATGGCTTGAAGCAGCCTGCCCTGCCACAGTAATGCCACCACTGCCTCGCGTGGCATTCACGCCACCCGGGCACTGTCACCCAGACGCTGTCACGCGCAGCCACACGCGCGTAAGCTGTGGCTCTTAACTAAATATTTTACATTACAACAGCAGCGACATTGCCAGTTTTTTTCTTCTGACGTGAAGTTACAGGAGCAGCCTTGCAATTGCTCGCTCAGGCCGCTGCGGGCCGAAGGGTTTTCACTCGAGGGAGCTCTAGAGAGCCTCCTTTAGAGTATTTGGCCTACTCTTCCATGCTGGCCAAATGCAAATTAGCAGGTGGTAATCTTTATTGTTCTCAAAAACTCATTCTGGTTTTCACTAAGGAATTTTGTTATTATATATTGTGTCTGCTGAAGGTTGTTTTCCTTCATGGCTAGATGCAAATTAGGTTTTGACCTTTGGGATTTAGATTATTTTGTGCAACCTCTCCTGATCCTTTGATGTCATAATTCACCACGTCACCTGCACATGAACTGATTTAATAGCTCCGTATAAATACTGCACTGTGTTAGAATCCAGTTGTACGATTGACAACATTGATGCCACCGGTTGCACGGTGGGCGGGAAGGCACGGAGCAGCAGGTGTCGCGAGTACGCAAATATCTTGAGCTGTGACACCATCAAGAAGACACTGCATGTTTAGATACATTTTCACTTGAAGATTCACAGTTGGGGGCCAATCTAATTGGTGGCAAAAGGGGAGATTGCGTGGGGAGAGTTTAATTCCTGCGTTAGGCTGTGTCTAACGCGGCTGGCTCATGGACGTGTTGGGCCGTCTTGTTTATTTTCGCGTTAGTAATTTTAATGTTGAAAAAGCACTTAACACAAATGTGATTGACTGAAATGTGGAATTTTCCTGTAGTGACGTCTTCGCAGGAACTAAATCAATACGAACACGCGGGCGTCGTCGTGCTCACACGGGACAGCAGAGTCCCAAAGCACTCTACCACCACCATGCTGCGCCACAACAACATCGGTTGCCTTCTAACATTTTAGCGACGGATTGAGAACTTCGTTGATTTTGGTTGATGTGTTCATAGCGGTGAACATTGTAATTGTTCTATAAATAATATATTTAATTTATGCAGTCATTTTATAATTCTCATGTTAGATAGTAATGTACAATAACACGTTTTTGTTCACACTATTCAGCCATTTCAGAGTGTAATTGTTCCGTGTTGGTCTAACCTTGTGTGCCCACAATAACACGTTATTGCGGATCTTTGACACCAGGGGGCGACGTTGCCACATCGGGCATCTGATGACCTTGCAGCTTCTGTAATGAACTCATTGAATAAATTATGATCTTGCTAAACTCGTCACGAGCCCAGTGCTCGCTGCTGACCACTGAACCTGCTGTGAAAAACTCGCCCTCTCGACGTCCAAGGCTGTCCTCCTTCATTGCTCCATCTCGGCGGTCGTCGTCTCGCACACGGAGCCTGCGCTCCTGTGCGCGGTTTGCTGGAAGTGCGAGCGGCCCTGTCGGGGGCACTTCCCGAGTGTTGGCAAAGGGGAGCGCGGCGCATTCCCGCCTCGGATCGCTGCGCGTGTATTCATGAGGAATGCCCCTTGTATCGCGCTTGATACTCAGAAGTAATGATCCCCTTTAGTTTCCCCGGGAAAGTCTCGCTGAGGTTCAATACTTTTTTTTCAGGAGGGGTTCTGCTACATTGAAATGTTTGGGCGATTACGTTGTGCAGAGCAGGACTTCTCACGCGATATTCTCGCTCAGAGTGGGGATTACCAGCGTAAGGCACTACCACGAGAGTAGGATATGCCTTGTCCATCATAACCCCATATCATTGCACCCTGTGTTCCCGTCACCCTATGAAAAGGTTTATAAAATGCCGCTGTTGTCGGTGGATTCCGTAGCGTGAGGGCATCAATTAGGCGAGATGGATGCAGTGGTGGTGCCAGGATAATTCCCGGAACGGAGTTTTGGACCATTCCAGCCGAGAGTGAGCACCGTGTTGGGGAGAAACCCAAAGCACTCGGAGAAAACTCCACACATCGGATCATCACTCAAAACTCCGCACAGATGGATGTATTTATCTATCGTTGTACTGCCACCTCGCGGCCCAAAAGCCTGCAACACCTGCAGGTACATCCAGGCAGTGTCCCATGCAAGTCCGAAACTGACGAGGCTCAAACTTGCTGACCTCCGAGAAATTTTCGGATGAAATTGCGTGCTGCTGCGCTGGGGTGTTTGTCTTTGCCGCGACTGCTGCTGCACAAGTCAACCTGTTGTGCAGCAGGCGGTCTGCACGCCAGAGTTTCGGTCTGTGAGCATCGCAACTTCACTCACCGGTGACGCTGTCACATCCCCACGCACACTGCGCTGGTTGCCTTTGCGGAATGGCGTGGGACGAGGTCCCCCCCCCCCCCCCCGTGGCGTCACCCCCCCCCTCCCCCGTGCGCAGGACGTGGTTAACACAACAGGGATGTGTGCCGTTAATTGGAACAATCGCTCTCTTATGTGGTGGAAAAATAACACGGGCGCGAGCTGTTTCCAGCACATCAAGTGGAAGGAGCGCGTGTAAGATTCGCGACCCTCATCGCACACACGCTGACGTACGCACGAGTTATTATCTCGAGAATTACTACTTTTTAAGAAGGTTCCGTGCATTCCGATGTTTCAAGCACATAGCTTGAAACTTCGGAATGCATTGAAATGATGACGATGTCTGTTATAAGGCGTATAGTTTTACAATTTGCTGATGACCCCATCTCCTCGGATCACAGAACATCCCAATCTGGAGATCGCTGGGATGAGCGACCACAGCACAAGCCACCCGTTTTGATATTGTGGGTCTCATCAGCTGTTTTGTGACCGGATTTTATGGGCAGTTGCCATCCATTCCCGCTATGGGACCACATTGCTGCTCACCACATTGCATTGTTTTTTTTCGCTATCAATATTTGTTCCCTATACTGTACTGTATATGAATGCAATCTTGTATTTATTGTCGCTTTATGATTAGATATATTTTACCCTCGCTGATGGTTAGAGGCAATTTGGACGCACGTTAAATATTTGTGTACCGAGCAGAAAACGCCCCGAGTATCTTGACAACGCCGTTGGAGTAAGGCCCTCTCCTCGAGTGACGCCCTGCAGTGCCAAACCTCGTCAGCGTGAAATTGCACTTCATGCGTAACGCGCGCTCCCTTTAAATCATTCGCCTTTCGTCATTTCCGTCCAACGTGATGGTCGAGATGCCGCGGAGACATGATAATCAATCGTCGAGCAGGAAGTGGATATCACAGAACTACCTCTGAGATCCCTTCAAGTGACACCTCGTGCACACAGTTTCGGGCAGCACTTTCCCACCTGCTCTGCACATGAGAGTAATAATGTTCGTTGCATGACAGCCAAACCGATACTTTAATTTTCAGAGCTGAAATATTGCCAAATTAAGTGAAGAACCCAGTTTGTGTTTTATGTGACGCTATATTTGTACAGTCATTGGTGATCGGGCTGAGACCATCAACCCACACTACACATGGGGACCGGGTTCAATCCCCGGCGATTGAGCAGTAAATCACAGATTGGAACCCAGCGGCGACTGCCCACCCCGCCACCACGACGCTCTCGCAAGCCAGCGTCGTGAATCTTTGGGGCTATGTGGCCGCTGTGCCTTTGTGTCTCCGTGCTACACACGTACAGGTGATAACACCCCACGTGCTGTGAAGGTGATACTATCGCTCGGGTAATCGTGGTGTCGTTTTACAGTCGATGCCACACACGTGCCCCAGGCCCGCGCTGTGCCGTGCATATCAACTGGGGCACGGATCGATTTGCCTCGTTCACGAGTCAATGAATTGCCACACTTCACGGTCACGATTTAATTCAAGAATCAATGATGTGAAGACCGTATAGGAGCTAATATGGAATATTTGTTTTGCATTGTGGTTAATGTAAGCAGCCTCGATTGGCTGCTGGATGTAACTGCACCTCCAATAAGCACGATGGGCTACGCCCGGTGCGAAAGAAGTTCAAAATACAGTACATGCATCCGAATGGATTATAAATAAATGCTTAGATGCGTGATTTTAAGTGTGCATCATAATAATTCTAATTGATCCGTGGATGCGTTGTAAGGTGTCGATTATGGCGTTCTGAGATCCATCATTTGAGGAAGCCTTATGAATCTGAAATTAATATTAATAATTGTTCAGAATCACAATCTTTATTTAGACTGCTGGAAATCCGATGAAGCTCTTTTCACAGATGTCCAGTATGGGGCGAGTTAGCAAGTTACAACAGCAAACAATACAAACAATAGGATTGCAACATTGAGAAAATGGTAGGCAAGTCACTTAATTCCGATGTATCAAGTCCCTCAATACAATGGTACATTAACATTGTTAAGATTCACTCGTGTTAAAAGTGCTAGACAAACATGCATTCATATCGAGCCCATGCAGAGGGTATTTGGCCTACTCTTCCACACTGAGCAGACATGATGGGTGGACACAGTCCGGGGTTAATAAACCCGCCCCCATTGTTTAATCTGCCGCGCCGGGAGATAGAATAGAAACCGGCGCCTTGGGGTCGCGAGTCCAACACCCTTGGGGTAAAACACTCTCTCTCGAGAGAGAGAGATAGACTTCTCCTCTCTGTAATTGATGGACGTTATCACCCTCACGCCAGCATTGTAAACTGGCAGCTCTGGCCATAACAATGGGCCGTTGTGTTGCGAGGCCCCTGTTTGACACGAGGCATGGCAGCAGCCTCGGCCTCGAATGCGGACCTGGTGCGGTGCGCAAACACCGCACCAGGTACGCATCGCCACTCGGGAGACAAAGGCGGTCGGGCGTGGGGCTGGCCACCCACCCGTGTGCCTTAATAGGTGCTCGCTAACAGCACTTGCCCCAACAAGTCTGTTAAGGCTATCAGCACGCGAATAGGCACACCACATGTACACACACAAAGACAAAGATCCCCGTGTAGCCTTAACAGTATACACACGCGCACACCCCATGCACACACACACCCCATGTACACACACCACATGCACACACACACCACATGTAAACACACCACATGTACACACACACCACATGTACACACACACACCACATGTACACACACACACACCATGTACACACACCCCCCATGCACACACACGCGCACTCGGCACGGCCTGCCGCCCTTGTTAAACACAGCCGCGCACGGAGCGAGGGAGGCTGCCTCTGGTAGGTCCGTTGGCCGTGTCGCGTTGTTTTTAGCCGCCGTGGGCCATAAATGGCTTGGTGATGTGGTGGTGGTGGCGGTGTGAGCTGGGGGTGAGGGGCTCAGCGAGTGGGGAGGTCCGGTGCGTGAGGGCGAGTGGGGTGGGTGAGTGGGGTGAGTTGGGTGTGGGTGGGTGAGGTGAGTGGGGTGAGTTGGGGGTGAGTGGGGGGTGGGTGAGTGGGGTGAGTTGGGTGTGGGTGAGTGAGTGGGGTGAGTGGGGTGAGTTGGGTGTGGGTGGGTGACTGGGGTGTGGGTGGGTGGGTGAGTGAGTGAGTGGGGTGTGGGTGGGTGGGTGGGGTTAATGGGGTGAGTTGGGTGTGAGTGGGGTGAGTGGGGGGTGGGTGAGTGGGGTGAGTGGGGTGAATGGGGTGAGTGGGGTGGGTGGGTGAGTGGGGTGAGTTGGGTGTGGGTGGGTGAGTGGGGTGTAAGTGGGTGAGTGGGGTGTGGGTGGGTGAGTGGGGTGTAAGTGGGTGAGTGGGGTGTGGGTGGGTGAGTGGGGTGGGTGGGTGAGTGGGGTGAGTGGGGTGAATGGGTGGGTGGGTGAGTGGGGTGAGTGGGGTGTGGGTGGGTGTAAGATTGGCGCCTCTCTTCCCGCCTCTTGAAAATGTCACCTCCGTGGGTTTTTTTTTATTTTCACGAAACATTGACAAACAGGAAACCGCCCCTCGTCAAAGCAAACAGCGCTATTCATGCCGACGAATCTTTCGCGGCGGAGAGGGCATCGTTTCACCTCGCCACCAGCTTCTGCTGTGTGATGCGCGTTTCCTCGCCCTGCCGTTCGACAGCTTCTATGGAGATGAATTCTACGGCGGCGAACGGCGAACTCGTTTCCACACCTTCTCCTGTGCGTCTGGTTATTAACACGTGGTTCTCGCTATATCCGTACGCACGTGGAACCTCTTTCGCGCCGTACGTAGCCAACCGTGCCAATCGGAGGTGCGAGGGGAGGAGAACACAACGGGAGATCAAATCTCGTGCATATCTCTCGCCGGCACACGGAGGGCCTTCATCCAGCAGTGGACAGATCAGGGCTGACAATGATCATGGTTGTGTGTGTACGTGTACACGTATTTATAGGGACACAAAAGTTACTCAAAACCTTTTCTTTTTTAAGAACGATGTTTCCATTGTAATGGCAACCTGATGTTGGAGCCTCGTCACAATGTGTTCGGAAAGTCGCAGGCGACTTCATTGCAGGGGACGCACGTGTCTCCGAGGTCGCGAGCTCACATCCAGCCTGGGGGTTGACTCAGCCCATCATCCCTCCTGGGCTGCTAGAGTGGGCACCAGTTTGAGACGAAGTCGACAGTGGTTGCCCTATGGAGATAATGACCCCTGCCATGGGAATGTGCAGTTTCCTCCACTGTCTCAGCGCTGTTAGCAGGCAGTGAGCACCGTCTAAACAATGCTCACTTGAGCAGGAACTCACTTTTGACTTTGCATTGAAAAATAAACATGCACGTGTGTGTGTGTGCACTTGACAGCCCATTACGATGCAATGTAATGTTTCCAGCATTGTTGATGAATGAGCCATGCACAAGCCCAACCTCCCTCCCCCCACCCCTCCTCATCTCTTCCTCCTCCCACACAAACGCACGCACCTGCACGCACCTACGCGCACACCGGGAGAGTGTTTGCTCTGCGCCGTTTGAAGCGGCCGTCCCCGCACGCACTGGGCCGGGCTGCCAGCACAAAGAGTGGCGGGCGAGCAGAGAAGGGGGGGGCGCGGTTGGACCCGGGCGGGTAACGGAATGTAACGGCGTCTGGCTCCTGGGCAAACACTGGCAGGGTGGCCACGGACAGACTGGTCTTTGCATGCAGCCCTCGCTCCCATGTGTTACTACGCTCATGCTAAATGCATTGCATTGTGAGAATGTTTTACGTGCAGTTTACGCAAATAATGCTACTTTTGGGGCTGTTGGAGTGAACAAGAAAGCATGCATCGGATAAATAAAGATAAATAATACAAACGAGATGCAATATAATATATTTTTTTAATCTCAATGTGGGATTAGCAGGTGGTAAATAACAGTTACAAAATTGAGCTGAGACTAAAAACTCATTATATCATACGCGGTACTGCATTTACATTCTGTGCTTGCGCACCACTGCCAAAGTAGTTCCATAAATATGTTTTATTTTGAGCTGTGTTAATTAATACGATACCTAGGTGATGTAGGTTTGTGTGTGATTATGCACGAGATTTCCCCGAAACACAAAGTGGAGACCTGGTTTGTTTTAATCTCACCACACGACTTCCCGAGCCGATAAGATACCAGCCATGCAAGCAGAAATTCTGGGAAAACAGAGAGGCAATGCAACTTTACTTAAGTATAGACAACACTGCAATTATGCGACACCTCTGGGAAACAGAAATTATAATACAGCAACAGAAACCATCACCATTGCAGTCCTCTAGTGCCGTCCCTAAAAAAAGCCCCACCGTGGTCAAGAGACGTGGCCTCGCCGTGGCGAGAGCTCTGCCGCACGGCGCGCACCCTGCCACACAGTTATTGCTCTTCCTCCTGGGTGGCAGAGGTCGAACTTTCTCCGGCAACAGCAGCGTTTTCTTTCTGCACGGCCTTCCAGCCAAAGTGCTGAGTAAAATGTGAAATTATAAAAACCGGTGCGGTGCTTACTGCACGGTGTTAAACTAACTTCGCTGAGAATATGCTCTGCTAGAAGGCCGTGCCGCCGATGGGATTTGTTTAAAAAAAAGGTTGTTTTCATTATGTGGAGAAACAAATATGTGAAGGAGGCGTAATTCTTTGTTAATGTATATTTTGTATAAATGTATGATTTTTGCGGGGACTACACAGGTGACAAAAATGCGTGTTGCCTGAATTCCATTGACGTCCAAACGTTATCCTTGTGACGTCAGAGTCCAGTTTGTGTTCACGGGGTTGATCCGTGTCGACGCGCCGTGCTGTACCTGACCAATTAGCCCGGCTTTGAAGAACTCTACACGACGACCCCCCTTCTCGACCCCCTCGCTCCCTGGGCCAGCCCCTCAAGGGCTCCCTGCGAGGGCTCTCAGCGATGGAGGGCCGGCTGGGTGCTGCACTTCCAGCCAGGGGGGTGCCGCGTTTTGGCCACGATCGCCGCTTTACAATGCGACAGACGCCAAGCGAGTAGGTGACAGGGTCCCAGATGCCACGGGGGCTACAGGTTTATCTCGAGCGGTCACTGCAGCGGTCCGTGTGTGTGTGTGACCATCCTGGACCCGGTGTTTGTGTAACCACACTGCACTGAGGAGGAGGCTCGTGAAGGACGTTACTGGGCTGTTGGAAGCAGTCGCACACGGAGGGCGGAGGAGCGATGCCCACAACAACGAACGGAGCGCCGGGCGGCTAAAGCACAGCACGATGGAATGTCCGGGGGTACAGGTGGTGCATCGGCCAGTCATCTCATTTAGTCAGCCCATGGAACCTGCTTGGTCTGTCCCGTGACCTTCTGCCAGCGGGCGTTCGACACTTCACGTGGCCTTAAAGTACACATCGCCTGGCACAAGGGCCGTGGTGACATCACCGCCACTTAGTGGGGAATGGCTGTTGTTGTTGACTCCACTGGACCCGTGTGTGTGGAGCGGTGGTGCAATGGTTCCCACACCGCAATGCGAACCCAGCAGGCCCAGCTCGATTGCTAAACACGACTAACGTCCATGGAAAGCGCTATCAGAATTATTCCTCTGCCTCCCCTAGGTCAAGTCAGCCTCAAATGGGTACCTCGTGTGATGTGTATACATCAGCACTGGGGAGACAAAGGCTCCAGTCACACCGCTCTGTTGTGTGCTGTGTCGGCCTTGGCAGGATCTTGCTAACAACACTTTATACAACGGTCTGTGAGGCTATACAGGGGATCATAGTCTTTGTCCGAGTGAAGGACACTTATTATCAGAGGAATTTGAAAGTGCAGAGTGATTGAAAACAACTTTCTGATTCACACCCTCAAGAAAGAGAAGGTGATCCTAAACAGAAATTCACCCAGGTTTTGAATAAAGGATATCTATTGATCGATTACTAATTCCCAAATATTCTATTTAGGGTGTGTTAAGGCAACACATTGACCTCGCAATGATTGTGGCACCACACGAGGCACCATTGCGCGCCAGGGCCCTGCCTCTTTATTGGTGGCGAGGTCCCGAAATTCACTGCGCCAGCACCGCCGCTCCCACCGCTCATTACGAGCCACGCGTTTCGAGGTGCTAATTGGTTATTCATCACCCCAGTGCAGATACTCGGAGCAACTCGAAACGTCCCGCGAAACAGTTTCTCATTCAGCACATCACGGCTAGCCATGAGTGTCTCTCCCTATGCATGTGGTAGTATACATTGCTCCCGTTAAATTGCCTCCACTCCTTCTCTCGCCTGAAGCATTCTACCCCCCCCCCCTTTCTTTCCCTGCTTAAAATAATATATGCAACTAACACCTCCTTTCTTCAAAGCATTATAGATGTGTGCATGCCCATATGCGCCAAGTGACTTGATATATGGTCTATTTAAATGCTTTATAATTGCACATTTTATTGTCGCGAGGTGCCACGAGTTTTCAGACTTCGTCGCGAGATGGTGAAGTAGACCAAGCAGTCGTGCACGTCATTCATACATCCTGGCTGGTGTCTCATTATTATTAAGCGACTGAAAAGAAAACGAGCAAGCTTAATGTCCCCGGGAAGAGTTACGGATTTCCCAAGAAAAGCCACTTCCTGAACAAGAGCACGGTCCTCTGGGGAAACCGGGGCAGGTGGCGACCCTCGGCGAAGGCCGAGAGGTGTCATGCAGGCCGGGCGGATTGGTGTGAGCGAAGGCCCTGTCACAGGGGAGGTCCTGCTACTGTGCTAGGGGGCCCGCTTAAAGTCAGCATCACAATCAGAATATTGATTTATACCGGAGGAATCCGATGAGACGTGAAGCTCTTTTTCACAGGGACCCTGTTACTGTGGTTGGGGTCAGAGGTTGCAGGAATTCATGTGAACCTCAGTTCACACCAGCTGCTTAACTGTACCTACCCCATGGGGCCTGCAACGACCGCTCAGGTCAAGGCCCCATTACACTGCATATGGCTGGGGCCTTGTTGCTATGGACAAAAAAGATATCTGTAAGGTTGTGTCCTGTTACTTGTGTCATGTAACCATTGAGATGGGGTCTCTGTAGCCACGGAAATAAAGGCCCTAAAACCTTGGAGAAGAGGGCCATGTATCTATGGATGAGGTTGGGGGCCTGTTACTATGGGCAATTAAGGATGAGGCCTTGTTGCTATGGAGAGGGGGGAGGAGCTTGTAACCATGGAAATATAGGACCTGTAATAATGGATACCCTGTAACTATAAGGTTTGGGGCCCTGTACTATAAAAGCGCGATCAGAATACATTTGTTCTGCTTTTACTGTTTATGCAAATAGCGCAGAGCAACACGAGCGTGCGCGGTGACGTCAACGCGCACGCGGCGTGGGGTCGGTGCGGGTGCGCGGTGACGTCAGCGCGTGACGGGGCGCCGTGCGCGCTGACGTCACCACGCAGGAGAAGTGGGCGGGGCCTGGCTGCTATTTCAAGCCTCGCGCGAAACCGGGGCCGAGGCGACGCGCAGAGACAGAGGAGCCGGGCAGGGGAATCAGCGGCGGCGGTAGCAGCAGCAGCAGCGGTGGTGGTAGCGACGGAGAGGGCAGCCAGGGCAGCCAGGGCAGGGCAGGACGGCGAAGAGCAGCAGCAGCAGCAAGGGGCAGAGAGAGGCGAGAGGGCAGGTGGGAGAGAGAGAAAGAGACTGAGCCGCGCGCACTGAACGTGGCTCCGATCGGCGCAGGCGGCGAGTCGGCCACGTGCTCAGGGCAACAACTGACACGGAGACACAGAGAGACGTGCAGAGAGAGACACAGATAGAGAGAGAGACAGACACAGATAGAGAGAAACACAGAGAGCGAGAGACAGAGAGAGACAGATAGAGACACAGATAGAGAGAGAGACACACAGAGAGCGAGAGACAGAGAGCGAGAGACGTAGAGACTCGTGATGATACGTTGAGGTACAGAGGGCAACGCACGTCGAGACACTGAGATCTACACGAATAGAGATTGTGTGGCGTACAGAGAGGTGAAGATATATAGACATTGATAGTGAGATATATGCACTCGGATTCACTAGGACACTGGGTACATTGAGATCGACGTAGACGCATACGCGGATACTGGACCTTTGAGATCTCGAGCTTTATAGACGGTGAGACACAGGGAGTGACCGAGTAACACGGACACCTAAGACGGGCAGACCACAATACAGAGAGACACCCTGAGAGAGACAGACGGAGATCCTGGGACACAACGACTACACAGAGAGACACCCTGAGAGAGACGGACGCTTGGGGCACATTCGAACACCAAACGAAAGATATTTAAACAGCGACACCACCACCACTACCACCACACACTCAGACACCACTACCACACACTCGGACAGGCACCACTACCACCACCGCCATACGTAGAGCTGCAGAGACAAGGCGCCAGGGCGAGACGGACCCCCTGAGACGCAACAACAACAACGACGACGAGTCGGTCGGGCGGGCAGAGGGACTCTGACAGGTGTGGGGGCCTAGGCCACTCCTCGTAGCGGGCAGGCGGCAGCAGCAGCAGCAGGGACGGCAATTAAACAAACAACAACAACGACGCCGGTGGTGGTGGGAGACGCGGGGAGCAGCAGGTGGGAGGCGCACGGAGAGAGGGGACAGAGCGGCAGGAGGAGGAGAGACAAAGAGGGGCGAGTGCCGTGCTGGGAGCTCTCGGTGTGCAGGCAGGAGCAGGAGGAGGAGGGGGCTGCAGGCCATGCTCAGCATGCAGAAGGACACCACCTTCACCAAGATCTTCGTGGGCGGGCTGCCCTACCACACCACGGACGCGTCCCTGCGCGCCTTCTTCGAGGCGTTCGGGGACATCGACGAGGCCGTGGTCATCACGGACCGGCAGTCGGGAAAGTCCCGGGGATACGGATTCGTAAGTCCCTCGTGGTGATGGTGGTGGTGATGGTGGTCATGGTGGTGGTGATGGTGGTGGTGGTGATGGTGGTGAGGTTATTGTGCTACTGGCGGTGAACTTTCTGGTGTTACCAATTGTAGATGTGTACGGTATTTGTAAGTGGTGATGCTGCTGATGATTGTGATCATGCCTGTGATTGTGGTGGTGATGGATCGTGGTGATTGTGGTGGTGGTGAGGTTGGTAGTGTTACTGTTGCTGCTGTTAATGATGCATAGAATGCCGTTTACCAATACTAGTACCATATTGATCTTGTTGCTGATGATGATTGATGGTGGTTGGTGGTGGTGATGAAAGTTCCGGGTGTTATTAATCACGGACGGACAGACGGGGGGGTGGCCTGCAATACGGATTTGCAAGTAGCTGCTGATGATGATAGCCCTGCTGCTGCTGCTGATTAAGATAATGATTATTCACTGTGTAACGAAAACATTTTTTTGTTCCTGGGTTGTAAGTTATTTTGCAATTGCTTATGCCTCAAAAGTACAGAAACTGGCTATTATTCCCCACAAACTTTGCTTTTGTGACCAGGACAGTGAGTGATATTTAGAAATGTGCCTATTTGCAATGAGAAACGTGGTGTGCATTTGTGTAATTCCTTCACGTAAATTCCTGGTCACAAAAGCAAAGTTTGTGGGGAATAATAGCCATTTTCTATACTTGAGGCATAAGCAATTATAAAATAACACTTAGTACCCAGGAACAAACATCGTGTTACATCGTGTAATGTTACTTAGAGGCCAGGGCATCATTCATTGCAGGCAGTCCCACAGATCCAGGTTAATAAACTCGCTCGTGATGGTAGCGCTGATGATGATGCTGCTGCTAATGTTGGTGATGTTGAAGTTGCTTTTTGTCTTTCCGATGTAGCTACTGATGATGATGATGATGCTGCTGCTGATGTTGGTGATGATGAAGTTGCTTTTTGTCTTTCCGATGTAGCTACTGATGATGATACTGCTGCTCTTTCCGCTGATGGTGCTGATGCTCGGGTTACTGATGCCAGTGTTGTGTTGCTGCTGATATCCATACATTTTCTACGAGAACTGCCCTTCTTACTGGTGCTGCTCCTTCTGATGTTACTGATTTTATTGCTGATTCTTGCTGATGGTAGTGCTGTTACTCATGCGTACCTTGCTGCTCTTATGACCGCTGCCCTTGCTGATATTGGTGCCATTTCTACTCCAAACTTTTGCTACCGATGCTGCTGTTACTCGTGTCACTTGCCCTTGCTGCTACTGATCCTTTACCGAGTCAACATTGTGGTCTCTCTTGCTGCTGCTGCTGCCCTTTCTGATCTTACTTCACCTGCTGCTGCTGCCCTTGCGCTTGGTGCTCTTACTGTGCTGTGCATCTCCCCGCTTGTATGACTGCTTCTAAAAGCGAGTTCCTGCTCAAAGGAGCCGTCAATGCATTGGCACTCATCTCCCGTTTACAGCGCTCTGCCAGTGGCGACAATTCCACGTTACTATGGCAGGGACTGCTCTATCCTTATCACAACTGTTACTGCTTGTTATATATAGCACACGCTTACTGATGACGCTGCTTCTACCAGCTGTTGCCCTCGCTACTAAAGCTCTTAGGTGGGCCCAACTGTTACGGCTGCGACTTAACTGATGATGCTGCTGCTGTTTGTGGCCATTGATGTGTCGGCTGCTGAGGAGAGAGCTCCTAGAACGAGGGTTGAGGGGGGCTGGGAGCCTGTGAATGAGATCTAAAAACAAAACCCGAACTCTCATCTTTCCTACAAAGTTACCGGGATTAACATGACGAGACGACGCTCTTCGCAAGCACACGCACACACACAACTACTCTGTTGGATATCCACTCAAACGTCATGGTTTTTAAAGTTGGACATTTCGCCATGCCATATTAACTTACACATTTCCTGTGACCA
Source organism: Lampetra fluviatilis (assembly GCF_964198595.1). Classification (NCBI taxonomy): domain Eukaryota; kingdom Metazoa; phylum Chordata; class Hyperoartia; order Petromyzontiformes; family Petromyzontidae; genus Lampetra; species Lampetra fluviatilis. The sequence goes on along the minus strand of NC_136279.1, from coordinate 921,872 downwards.
AAATCACCCGGAGGATGTATTACATCTCGTAAGCGAAGCAGGTTGAGCCTGGCTAGGGCTGGCGGGGATATCCAGTGGGCAGCGCAGCCAAAAATCCATTGTTGGACTGTACATGTCTGTGATCCCACATTAATTGACCAGCGTGAAGTAACTCGTGGTGTACATGGTGCAAGGGAGCCCCTCATCCAGCAGTGAATTGCATTGGGCATACGAGATTAGTGTACTCAATATTCACACGTAGGTCAGGAACAACATACTTGCTGTACTGTCTTCATGCAGGATGTTTCTCGGACCTGCTGGTGGGGTGGTGTTTCGTAAACATCATAAATCTCGATGCAATTCATCAACCCTTACTCCAAAGTGCTGAACTGCAGGCGTGCGTCACCACGAAAAGCTGTAAACCTGGACTTCTAAAATCGACCACGCATGACCGATATTGGACATTGTCACTGCTAAATGTCATCTGATCCCTGGCTCAACTCCTTCACTTGTATCCAGGCCAGAGCCCATGATGCCATCAACTCATCCGAGATCTTGCTTCTCAGTTGTTACAATTGTTGTTTCATCAGTCTACAACACAGCCAGTTTCTAGTGGGGCGATTAAAGTTGTGCGAGGCTTTTATTCTTTTGCTATTGACAAATGCATTAAGCTTTCATATATACAAATGGGAATGACACCGTATTATACCGCCTGTTTAGCAACACACCATATCGGTGGAAGTCGTATGAGAATTTGTATTATTTTGAAGGTCAGGCTTTTTAAAAATATGATTAGCACGCGACTCCAGCTATGGAGCGGTGGGGGTGGGTGGGTTATTGTTTGTGGGGCGCGTCAGCTGCGTGCCCGATGCTGCTCGTGTGCCACCATCAGCAACACGGGGGATTAATGGGGGCTGCTGCTGCTGCTGCGCTGTACACGACACGCATTGTGTAACGCCGCGCGCACCGCAGCTCGAAAGTGTATAAACAGGTGTGTGTGTGTGTGCTTTACAAAAACACACACACACACACTGCCTGCAGCTGTCGCGAGGAAGGAGGAACGAAGTGGAGGTTGAGGGGGGGGGTGTAGGCAACGGTGTGTGGATTCTCGGGTCGAGCTGTAAATTGCGTATAAATAATGCAGAGAGCCCGGTGGCCTCGTCTGGCCTGTGGGGCGAGGCGGCAGGCGAGGGTAAAGTCTAAATGGCTCGAGGTGCCGCTGCCACCTGGCCTCCCAGGTGCGTCCACACGTGCCTGGCCAATTAGGATGTGGCCGCAGGTCTGGCCCCGCGGCAGGATGGCAACCCTCTGGCACAAGGGCAGCTTCTGCGCGTCTCCTGGTCACCACCTAGGCAGCAAGGCTCCGTGGTGGGTTGTTGCGTTGCCCGCTGAAGCCATATTTGTCGGAACCAAACGAATGTTTGGGGTGAGGGGGTGGGTGATCTTTCCCTGCCGCTTGCAAGCGAACGTTTCGCATTTGATAACCAGTCTGACGCAGCTAATTCGGCTGTGACGGTCCCACCTGATGACGGAGACTTGTGTTGCCTCCGAAACGTCGTGATTTTTATTTTATTTTATTTTCATTAATTTTGATGTTTTACCTACGTCACTTTACCGAAAAAACCTAAGAATTTAACAGTCTGACAAGTTCCATGATATCCCGGTGTCGTAGTCGGGTGGCTCCAATTTACAGAGCTGTTAACTTCACGCATCGTCATGTGGGCACATTGGCCAATGGATGATTTGCAAAGTTGGTGGGGAGCCATGGGTAAATGATGTGTAAATCATGTTCTCATGTTACCCCACGGTGATCATCGTCGCGAGTCCTGTTTTCGGCTGCAATGGTTTGTTTTGTAAAGAGTCCTGCGATGTATCAACTGTAGATACTGCAAATTGAATGTGTGAAGTGTCTAAATGTGACCACATCTCAACGCTGCTGTCTCTGCTCGGGTAGCAGATGCGCTTTTATAGCGCTGCTGTTCATGTTGGGTATCCCAGAGCACTTCACAATACAAACTCAAATCCATCCAGTTTAAAAAAAAAAGAAACCTAAACAAATGTGTAGATATAATACGCACTAGTTCAGTGTCTGTACGAGTTATTTTTTTTTATCATATTTGTCAATGGATGCTTAATAAGCTTCATCGATGAAGAGCTCCATCCAGCAGAACACATTACACTCCATTCCCAAATTCTTAAAAATCGGACGCTAGACGGCAAACCCGTTTGTTGTTGGCCGCTTGGCCTTCTAGACCTTTGTGCCCGGGTTACAATGAGCGGGTCGGCGCTGCGGCACAAGCGTGGCTGCGTGCGCGGTGTCATCGGCGTGTGTGCGCGTGCGGCGCGTGTGGTTTGTGTTGTTGCGTGCGACAGGTAACCATGGCAGACAGGGCGTCGGCAGAGCGCGCGTGTAAAGACCCCAACCCCATCATCGACGGACGCAAAGCCAACGTGAACCTGGCCTACATCGGGGCCAAGCCCAGGGTCATCCAGCCAGGTACTAATAATGAAAATAACAATTTTACTAATTTATTCAGGAAGGCTACGTTGAGTCCTAGTACGCTCTTTCAGCAGTATCCTGCATTGGGTTTTTCTTTTTAAGATGTTTCTCAGCTCGTGTAGTGAGCGTTTATACATGTGGGAGGAAACCGGCGCACCCGGACAAAACCCACCTGCATACAGGGGAGGGGGCAGCACTCTATCCCCATACAGATGGAAACGGATGGCGATTAGTCCCATTTACTATACTGCCTTCTGGCGAGCCAGGGTATGTCACCACCTCGACGCCCACGTGAAGGGATTTTTTGACAACATTCGTGTGCGGCGACTCGCCAACCCTCGCTGCTGCCTCCTCAGCGCTGGACTACGGGCATCGTAGGCACCACGAGGTTCCACCACGCGAGGATCGCGATCGGCATCCCCCGCACGTAAAACAAACGGCACAGACGCCATGGTAGCCGTGGTGACGCTCTGGCTACGGGCGCGCAGGACGGTACTCTGTACCGCGGCGGTCCCTCAATCAGAATTTGTATTAAGACTGGAGGAATCCGATGAGCTATGAAGCTCTTTACCACGGATGTGCTCGTCTTCAGCATTGCGGAGGCCCCATGCGGCGACCGCGCCGCTTGTCTGACTCTGTTTTCGTTTCCCTTACGATTGTGATCAATAAATAGGTTGTGATCAATAAATAAATCTGTGTTACATCGCAATGATGGAGCCACGCGTGATGGCACGCTGGAGTGAGCGCCAGCTAGGAGCGGTGGCACAGTGGTTGGCGCACTGCGCTGCGAATCCAGCCACCCGAGTTCGCTTCTAGCTCACGGCTAACATCGGTGATGAGTATCCGAACCGGTCCCGGATCTCTGCTAGCTCGACTCGGTCTCAAATTGAGTACCTTTGATGGTGTGTAAAACCTCAACTCTGGGGAAACAAAGGCGACAGGGCACGTTGCTTGCCACCCACCCTCTCATGTGCCATTCCGGCCTTAACAGGTGCTTGCTAACAGCAGCACTTGCCTCCAAACAGCCTGTTGAGGCTATATGGGGGAGGGGGGGTGGTCTTTGTCTTTGAGCTGCGTTGTGTTGTTCTGATCCCCACTACATTGAACTGCGAGTGTTGGCACTTGGTTCTCGTGTGTTAATGCAAATTTTAACTAGTGACACTACTTCATTTACATTCATAGGGACAAGGCTGCTTCATGACACGTGCGTGTGTGTGCCGTGTGTGTGTGTTGTGTTCCGATTGAGCATGTAATGACTCGCCACCCCCTACCCCAGAGGGTTGATAAATTGTCACATTGTAGAGTTGCAATGTGATTCATAAATTGCGTAATTCTGTCGAAATTTTTAACCATGCCGATCATATTGTTTCTCAAATTGGTGTCTTGTCCGTACAGGTTTTGTTTACTGCATTTTGCTAATCGCAACACAAGCAATTGGAATGCTATTTGCGCAAATTAAAAAAAATTGTTTCTTACATGCATTAACATCTATCTATTTTAATAGATAGATGTTAGTAGATTAATTTATGCATTTAAAACACTTGAGTTGTAGCTATTACTAATCTTGGAAGCAGTGAGGGTTTAGTTTGGTTCAGGGATACCTTTTGATTTAACATTGGTGAAGCTCACCGATGGTAGAGTAATGCTGCGGCACAAGATAATTTTAGACACCAAAAGGTGTGGTGGTTGTAACCATTGGATTGGATCCCCCATCATGCTTTGCAAAACACGTTCCATTTTGCGTGTATTTTTCTGTGTTTCCAACCTGCATCCACTTTTCTGGCCGAGTTTCTCAATTCGTAGAAATTGTTAGAATCGGTTTACTCTCATCAATGTTTATCAGACTTTTTTCATAAACAATTTGTGTGCGTGCGACCGACGGTTGAATAGTTACAACCGTCCATTATTCCTACACCCCATACGACTCCTTCCAAGATGATCATTTCACCAAACATTTAACTAAACTCCTACCTTCCATTAGCCGCAAAGGGTTATCATATTGATGGCGTTTTAATTAGCGGGTTGGGTATTGATTATGTACAGTTTGTGCACGTCTGTGAGTGTGTAATAGACACGGTGTGGGGAGCAGTGGTGTAGTGGTTAGCGCGCTGCGCGATAAACCTGGCGACCTGGGTCTCCCCTAGGTCGACTCCCCCACCCCCCCCCCCCAAATGACTACCTGGTGCGGTGTGTCAACATCGCCACTGGAAATACAAAGGCGGCCGGGTGTGGTGTTGGCCACCCGCCCTCTCGTGTGTCGTGCCGGACTTCATAGGTGCTGCTCGCTAACAGAACTTGCTCCAACAATTTGTTAAGGTTATATGGGCGGGGGGGGGCATCTTTGTCTTTTTGATATACACATTATGGAATCGTGGGCCGATGTGCTTGTGAGTTTTTGTTTTAACACTGTCAGCTTGCTTTGTATATGTTGTCGGCACTCAAATGCAGTGTTGACGGCCGTCGTGTGTAGTTGTGCTGAGTCCCCGCTGTATAAAAGACCGTGTAGGTGAAACAAAACCATCTCGGAGGGAGGATTACAGAGGAATAAAGAGGGAAACTGCAAGTGTGAGAGAGGGCAGAACGTGAGGACAGGGTGAAGTGTTTTACAAAGTAACCTCGTGCTGTACTGCATGATGTGCCTTGCTTACAACAAATTATCTTTTAATCTCCCACAGCCCAGTCAGCCCATTATCGCAGTGGGGTCAGTCGATTTTAAAACGAGTACCACACTGTGAATGTTTACAATGAGTGTGCTTTGGACAGACTGGTTTCCGTCCTAGAAATGTGGAATTTCCCCCACCTGGCTTTGGGCCACCCACCAATGGGCACAAGGACCGTTTTGGGTTTCGGAGCAGCATGATATTTCGACTTTAAGCAATTCGGAAGGGAAATAAAGTGATTGTTGAAAAAATATACAGGATTTAGCGTAACTTGTGTGGCGAAAATGCAATAACAACACATTTATACTTTTAAAATTAGGGAGTTAACGGCATTGCTTGACTTGCTCTGAAAGGCTGTCTGAAAATTGTATATCCGTTCACAATACAACGTGTGTGTTAGAAAATAACAAAAACTAGGCCATGTATTTTAAAACGGCATCATTATCACGAATTTACACAGCTGCAATTACAATGTGGGTTTCTAAACGGTATAATGAATACAATTGTGCCGTGAGATACTGTAGGCTGCATAACATTATCATAAATTTTCTATAACTTTAATGGCTCTACTACAGAGAATTTTAATAAATGATTAACCCCAAGTCTCGTGCAACACTAACAGCAGCCACACATTTTCGTGGATGAATTTCAGCAAAGGCAAATGCAAGAACATGTTTGGAACTGGAGCAACAAATCTCTAGTTTCAAGTTGTACGGTTTAACGAGGCGAGAACAGCGGAGACCAGGATAGTCCTATTTTCAAGGTGGACCTGGTGGCATAAGTCTGCAAGGTAGGGGGGCGACGATTGTCGCCTATAATCCCAATTGAGTCGTCTGCAGTGCAGTTTTCGAATTTGGCAAATGGGGGGCACCTGACGGGCACACACGCTGTGGCCTACTGTTGCAATGTGGACGGGAGCCGCATCGCCGTCACCGTTGTTACTCCCCCAGGCAGCATCAGGACGGCCACGGTAGCGATCGGCCGTGTTGAGTCTTCTTAGTCCGTCCGTGTATTACTGCGATGCTGAGCCACCACGTTGTGGAGGGGTAGTCAACAGTGGTGAACTCGTCCCCATCAGAGAAATTTTCACCACAGGCCGTGGAATGAGCACAAGCGGTGACCACTTTGACTTGTAATACAGCAGCTGTTTCTTTCAGAATTCCATACGCCTGCTGTTAACACGCTGTGTTCTACCAAGCCTGCTGTAACTGAGCAATGGAATGGCTAGCTAGCAGTGCCATGCGCTTAGCATGCAACTGCGCGCTTGTGGGTGGCGTAGTAATCTTTGCTCACTCCTTCTAGGAGACGATTTGTCTTCAGAGGTGACCCCTGCTGTTGAATGGTTTCGTCTCCAAGTGCGTGTAGCTCCTCGCCGGCCGTTGCGGTGTAGCACTTATTAGCCACGTGCGCGATAAATTGTAGCCGCGTAATTATTATTATTTTAAGACTACATTTGTTTACTCCGGAAAGCCACCGGGACGTGTCTCAAGACTCCAAGAGGGTGCTGCAGTGCAGCGTGTAGTGTTTTCTCTTGTCAAATGTAGCAAATTTGAATAACGTCACGGGGATCTTTAACGCTCACTGTGACGCATACAGCGCGTGGTATTTGCGGTTCGTACACTCGCAGTATTAACCGGGGAGGTTGTGGGTCCGAACCGCGAACTTCTGCAATGACGGCCACAAACGTCCCACCGCTAATTAATCTGCTCCCCTTCCTCTGGTTATTCCATGACCTGTCACGCACCGTTCAGGGTCACCGTTCTATTCGGCAATTGATACGATTTTCTCTTTTCATTTCATGCTCTCTCACTTGCATTTTCTCCCATTTTCAGTTCTTTATTTTGATCCCATTTAACCAAAATGTAAAACCATTGCGTCCCCTTTTACTCATTGTTCCCGTCATTCGAAATGGCTCGATTCTCCCACACGCGCAGTTCGAAGCGTCTGTTGTGGACGGGAGAAATGATTTCTGATAGCTGAACCCGGTGCGTCGTGAGCGGCGCGAGGATAGTTTGTGAACCGCTGGTTACAGTGTGGCGACGGTGCTGTGCCCACCAGAACGCATCCACTGTACGCCCCCATTGTGCAACGGCTGTTTTGACACGACGGTGGTGCCGCACGGTCTGATCTATCGTTGATATTCTGCTGCTTCTCCACGAGGTCGGGGATATCGGCATTATTCAATGTGTTTGTGTCCTTTTACCCAGGAAAGTCTCGCCGAGTATTGAGCCTCCTCCTCAGAATGTTCCTGTATTCGGGTGTTTTCCAATTCCATGAATACGCAATTGGCATGTCGGAGGAGTCCAGAGTACTTTGAAAAAACCCAAGCTTGAGGGTGAAATGCTGAAAATGCGCAAAGATAGATTCAAGAATCCGTCATTGTACTGCCATCTGTAGCCACTTAAGAGTATTCCCCTGCTGAAACAAACATGCGCATATTGAATCTACTGTTGGATGCGGGGGGGGCTTCCGCACGCCGTGGGGGTTGTTTGACCGTACTTCACCACTCTGGTCAATGCGAGCTTGCGAAGGTCGCACGTGTTGTAGACGCTTGAACAAAGTCATCCAGTACAACAATCTGAAAATGAGCAATGTCCCACTTTCCTAATACCGTGGAGCCGGTATCGCTCCGGGGACATTCTGCCGGCGTCGACATTGCCTCCGATGGATTTAGAACGCCGAGTTTGACACCGCTCTGGGGTTTAAGCTCGAAAGCTTTTCACTTGTGTGTTGAGGGCTACAACCGCAGATGTTTCCCAGCCGCGTCATCCGTGTGCGTCCACTGTTGTAGCGTGCGGTGCCTGAACCGTCGAGTGCCTCGCAGGCAACAGCTGGCAGCCCGCCCGTCCCGGCCCAATTTGCTTTTGTTTGGCTTTCGCCGCCGCTCTGAATTGGAAGGCTCAACTCTTGTGATCCCTGAGTGAGCGCTCGCACACCCACGCCACCACCACCACACAGGCCGTCTTTGTGGGAGAGGTCCCGGCCTCGTTATTACACTTGGGAGTGTTTATTATTAATGATGGTGGTGGTGGCAGTACTGGAAACCTGTAATTGGAGTGGTCTGTGGATTTTGTGGAGGAGAATTTACTAGAGATGGGCAACAATTATGTATGCGTGCGTGTGTTTTTGGGGCTCGCGAGCTGTACTTTTCCCAACAGTCTGAATCTCTAATGTACGCGTATGCACATATGTGTGCATACGTGTACGCGTGCATGGTGCTGCGGTCGATTGGTTAGCAAAATGGGCTTGAAATCCAGAGGTGGCTGGCTTCGTCTCCTGGCAGACGCAGAAGTTGAGATAATGGGGCAGGTTTCTTCAATAGCCCCCACCCCCACCCTCCCTGTCCACCTAGAAACATCGCTGGGTTCACCATGGAAGGGTTGTGTTTGATGGGGCTAAAATGTGGGCACTCCCGCAAGACCCTCGGTCTACGAGGGGAGGCGCTTCTGCCAGCAGTGGCGTGATCAGGCACTTCCAGGGCTGCACCTTTGCCAGCACCTGCACACTGCAGTGCTGTAGAATGTTAAGGTGAGAGGTTGAATGAATATCGATGTGGAGAAAATGAGTGACAGGATACCGTGTGTGTTTTGTGTTGTGCGACAGCCGTGCTTCATGCGTTTTTGTGTCTTTTTTTCGTTGCAGGCTTTGCGTTTGGTGTTCAGCAAATTCAGCCGACGTTTATTCAAAGACCGTATGGGTAAGCGTGCACATGTACTACGCCCGACGCCGGCTTCGTTGTACAGCTGTAAAGAGAATGCAGAGTGCGGCCCAGCTGTCTATGAACCCTGTGCTTTCCTCGTATTCATTTTGTAGCCCCCACCGGATGTTAAATGTCCCTTTGCGAATGAGCCCGTGTTCTCCCAACAGCTTGCGCACACACGGAGTTGTTTAACGTTTGTGTAAGATCAAATTTCTACCGGTGCTGTCGGCCCTCCGCAGCATTTCCTTACGTTGTTGCCAATAAATATATTTGCAAACCGTCATTACAATTGTCTGCAGGTGCAACATTTAGTTTTGTGTTTTTAAAATTGCCTAAAATGTGTTTTTATGTACGTATAAAACGATGATTTTTATTTTACGGAAAGTTCCACGGCCTACGATTTTACAATTTTTTTGCAAGGAGGTTTTGGATGCTAAACGTCACGACAGGATTTTACACGCTGGCCCTCAAGGCCCGATTGCATGCCTCTTAGGCCCCGTGGTGATTGTTTACGTCAGGATTTGCTGAGTACAAGCACAAAGGCCCAAAAACGGCAAGTGTGGCCAGCAGCAAACGGCACAAGTTGACGTGTCTACAAAAACTAAATTACCGAGGGTTATAGGAACTTGGGAGAAGAGACGATGGGAGGCAATCCGAAAGTCGAGCACTTAGAGGGAATCCGCAGAGAGAGGAGTGAAGATGGCGAAATTGGAGTGGCCGGAATGGCGACCCACCATCATCACGATGACGATCGTTGCCCCGGGGAGCTCGAACCCCCCGGGGCCCGAGGCCGTCCCCTCGCGAGCGAGCGAGACATCCACGGCGAGCTGCGGCCTCTCCCAGCCACCTGGCCCTCGTCAAGTGCTCCTCGCTTGTCGCGTTGGTTCTATTTTTTACAAAAACGTCTCCAAGAATGGGGAAAATCGCCGAGTGAATCGGTTTTTGAACTTGCTCCTGAACCCGTCAAGTTGAAAGAAAATTGACGTCCACGCCCCACCACGTTGTTGACGAGTGGACACAAGTGTGTTTTATTTTTGTCTCTCGTGCCATGCTCGCTGTAAGAATCAAAAGTGCACCTTCCGGCTGCACGCTCCATTTGCCGTCGCTTAGTAAGCGGTGGAAATTCCACATTTCCATGGCAAGAGCCAATCTCTTTTGTAAGACAACAATCAACTTCCCACTACCCGGTACCCGATTTTGTCTCCCCGCCTCCGGAGGGATGATGGGGCCCTGGACTGCCGATCCAGGATTTAATTTCAACTCGTGACCTACTTGCGGCTAGAGCGCTCTTCTACGCCGCCACTGCCGCCCTGTTGCACGCGCATCGTGTACAGTACCCTCGCTAAGCCAGATTACAGACTCGTGTAAAGACCGGCTTCTGAAAGGGGGGGTGCGGGGGGGCAAATGCCTGCATGCCTCGGTGCTTGCAGCCATAATTGGTGAACGTGACGTGCATTCTCTGTGGTGGACGTTTAGCATCCTGAGCCTCTTTCCCACACGTGCTGCTGCTCAACAAAGCGTTTGACCACTTTGGGTCGCGTCTCCAAAGTGAAGCAATGTTCTGTGGTCTGGCACGCGCGTGTGTGTCCTGTGCGTGTCTGTGTGCCCGTGTCTCTGTGTGCATCTATCCGACCTAACAGGCAGCACTTAGAGATAAGATAAGAGCCTCTGCATTGAGATGAGCTACAGTCAGCTGCACAGTAGGGCGCCTAGACAGAGGTCCTCAGGCAATGCCAAAAGTATGTTGCATGTTGGTCTGTATTTTTTTGCTGTGCTGTACAAATAGCTTGAAGTGGTGTTTTTTAAATTACATAGCTTCTTATATCTATCTTTTAATATCTGTGTTTTGTTTTCGTTTTGTGTGCACTAACTTAAAAAAAGCCTTTCGTAGCAGTGTGGTAGCTTTTGGTGAGTTGGGTGTCTCATTCTCTCCGCCAATTTGTGTTGCCTCTCTTAGTTATTTACTGCCACTGTGTGTGTGCGCGCGTGCGCTCTGCCACTGCTGTGTGTGCGGTGGTTACGTCTGTACTGCATGTGACATGGTGTTTTAAAATCAATAACTTTTGTCTTTTTTATTATCCATCCCTCTTCTCCTCCACGCCTCCCACAATCCTCCATGACCGGTCAAAGTAATTTTTTTGTCCTTTTCCGGACGGAGCGGGCGTTAGCGACGTGCGGAATAACGTGGACGTTTTTTGAGTGAAGCAATCGTTTGGCGATTTTTTTTTTTCCCTCGGGTGTTCGATTCAAATTCCCCCCCCCCCCTCCAGCAAATTGCCGATCGTCGTTCACCCATTGTGCAGACTGGTTGTCCCCCATAAGAAGAAAAACCTCGTGGCGATCCTAGCGACACAAGACGCTCGCCATCGTGGAGCCTTTGCTCATGGGTTTCTATGTGAATGTTCGCTTGGTGTTTTCAGAGTGCTATCGTTTGCACGTGTAATCAGCCTGTATTATGGGGGGGGGGGGTGCCACGATGTTAACTACTTCGCCTGGTGTACAGGAGGTCGTGGGTTCGATCCCAACCCTTGACGCCTGTATTTTTGGAGTTTGCGTGTCTCTCACCGTGGTCACGTGATTATTTCTCTGGGTTCCTCCGGTGTTTTCCCTCCCTTTTTAGAATCAACGTGCATTTTGAGTATTTGGCTGCTACACATGTCCGCGTGCTGAGCCTCTTCGTTGAGCTATCATTTGTGGCTAGGTCTCTTCTAACAAAAGAGCTATATAGCTCGATGGGCCTTATTTGGTCAAAAAATGTAATAGTCTAGTTTAAGGGAATTGCTCAAAAAACACTGACGATTGTTAGTGTTTCGTGTAAAGCCACGTTGAGAATTAGTACAGGGCTCCATTACGGTTACGAGAGTCTTCCTCTCGCTGCATAAGAGACTCGAGCTGAAACGACACTTATGTTCACATCATAGTCAGGCCCAACGAAGCGTAATTTTACTTCAACGATAACCCAGTAAATTGGACGGTTTTGGTTAATCGTGTACTAACCAGTAGACTTACACTATTAGAGTACTTTTATTGAAAGCAGTTGCCTGTTGGGCCCCTTGTCATATTAATTGTAGATATCAAATTACGTTGCCTTCAACTCCAAAGTATGAACATCTCATCATGAAATAAACACCAGAATGACTTGGAGAATGATTGCTGCTATTATGCAACAATATAAAAACGCGAGTGTGCAGTGTCATATTGGCAGGAAATGAAAGTATTTCGGCCCATTGGCCATCCTCAGAAGATGTAGAGGGTTAGTCTCCATCATTTAAGACTCTAAACCATGCTCCTTCCTGAAGAATGTCATCCTGCACACACGGAGGTCTGCCTTTCCTCTCGGTGACTGACAGATCCGCCCCTGTTTACATTTCTTGTCGAACCAAATTATTTATCTTCTAAAGCTCCGCGGTGTGTTTTCTGGTCGTGTCACGTGTGTTCTGCACGACGTACGAGGTTTTTCGGGAGCTTCTGAAAAAGCTCCCGGTGCGTGGAGCGAAACGTCAGACATCGTGCCGAACACCAACACGGCAGCACGACCAGAGACACGGGGGGGGGGGGGGGGCTTTACAGCGCAACCGCAGAAACCAAACGCGGTCGTATTCATTTCGTAAGCTCACCAAAGTGGAAACCTCGCATCGTTTCCTCGACCTGGCAAATTGCGTTTGTAGCGTATAGCGGCAGTGCACACACTCGCACACCCGTACTGGCGAGAGACACTGTTGCCATCCAGTGCGACTTTATAAATACTGTCCTGCATAATGCCAAAGGCAGCTGCTGATTTCCCAGCAGGGCTGGAGACGTCGGGACCCAGAGTGAATTATTTATACCGTGGGCCGCCACCGCGTCGGTGCGTGACCGCGTACGCTGAGGTTGGGTGCTGAGGTTGGGTGGGGAGAAGGGGGGGGCTGTCACGTGATGGAGCTCAACAGCTGTCGCCCCCCCACCTCCACACCGAAGGGCCCCATTCATTGCTCGTCCGGACGCCATTTGTCAAATCGTTCTCGTTAAAACCACTGTGGATGGTTTGCATTTCAAAAGACCGAATCGCTGGTGACCGAACAGACGTGGAAACGCAGAAATTACTACACAAGAAAGGGGGACCCTATTTTGAGCGTGGCCTTCCAAAGATCAAATAACGAGGGCGTGGGGGGGGGCAGTTGTCACCTCTTTCTGATTTGCCGGTGCCTCCCACTGCCCTCGATGGTGGTGGTGACTGAATGCGTATTTGCGGCTTTGTGTTTTTTTTTATCTTGCTGCGTTATCCTTGAAATACTGCCAAAGTTTAATCCACAGTGGTGACGAGCAGCCTGGCTGGTAAATCTCGCTGTGGTGATGTTGCGATGCTCGATGCCCACATTTTGCCAAACCGACTCTTCCTTTCTCAAGCGATTGTTGACCGCAGGATACAGAAGTGAGCAGTAGTCAAATCGGCAAGGAAGAAGACCGACTGATTATTACGCTCGGCTCCTTTACAATCAGCAAGTCGATGCTTATCGTGAAACTTCGCCTACAGGCTAAATACAAAGGAATGTATTACTTTGTAGTTGTTAATGTGCGATCATTATTCCTGTCAAGTCCTAGTTCGTCGTGCCAACAAACGTTCTAAAAGCGGGTAGATTACAGCCCAAACGTGGTACACAGCAGATCCAGACCAAATATGTTCGCTAACAGTGAGGGCTTATGTAAAGACTTGACCTGCTGGACAGTGTGTGGTGTCTACGTGTATAAAGGATAGTGTTGGGATTATTATCAGATTTTAAAACGCACAATGGTGTGAATTGCGTGTCGAAGAGCTGTAGGCCTTATCTCGGCCACGATCTCAAAAGAACTGAGTGTGGACATTTTGTCATTTAGATGACCAACTCAAAGAGTAGAGGAAATGTGGCCATCCCAACAAAATTGCATCCTTGACAAAACCCCTTTTTGTGGACCTACCACCACCGCACGCAGTCCGTGCACAACTTGAGTTCGGTTTTAAAAGCACTTTCTGATAGGTCGTGAGTCTCGCCCACTCTCTGTTGGATTGTGTGGCACACCACATGGGAAGTAAATTGCCTGCTTCACCAATGATAGGGAGCTTTTTACGTTAATTGTTTGTCGAGAGTGTTGAAATCATTCCAGGCCGATCCTTAACCATGAATGAACCCATTTGACTCTCAAGCTGGAATCTTCTTTTGTGGTTCAAACAAGAACATTTGTTCTTTGGCATGTGTCTAGTTCCATCTTCATTTGAAGCTTTCGTGACTGCAGGAATCCATACTCTTTGGTTCTTTCGGTAAAGTCACGTAGTATAAAATGATTTATTTTTTACCTACGTGACTTTACCGAAAGAACCCAAGTGTATTTGTCTAGTTTCAGGGAATAGACTCCGTTATGTGACATTGTATCTCCGTAACCCTTCTAGGATATCATGTGGTATGGAGTAACTTGCCCCCCCGCCAGAGGAATGTGGAATTGTTCCACCACGTTGAGGGCTGTAAACAGGATATAAGCAATGCCTCAATCCTCATTTCAATAGGGAAATCACTTTGACCTTAAACGGTACAGGGTCACGATTGAATTCAAGCACCAAATATTTTCATCTAATTTTTTCGCCTAATCATTTGTGTTTTTCTCCTATCGTTTGTAGAATTTGGTACATTCCATTGGCACATTTGCATGAATCGTTAACTATTATCCCAATGCATTATTCGATGTCCATATACGATCGTGATGGTTTCCATTTGAACGGATGAATCGTTGGTCGTCGCGGGCCCCGTGGTGTTGCCCGTGTCACGCTGTGGGAACGAGCACCCCCCCCCCCCCCCCGTGCTCTCCTGGTGTTGTTTTTGGGGTCGTTCCTGGGCCGTTATTTCCAGCCGGCCCACAGCCATTGCGCTTACCTTGAGCCGGTTGAGCTGCGAGGCCATAGACGTGGCTTAAGGGACGGATAACGAAATGCGTAACCATGGGGTTCAATGCAAGTCAAATGGACCTCCGCAAAATTCTCGCTCCCATTGGTTTGTATTGGAAGTCATTTTTGGGGGGGGAAATTTCGGTGCCAAAATGTAATTCTGATGGGTGACATTTTTAGGTAAAGTCCTCTCCTAAGTGAAATGTTTTTTGTTGTTGTTGCATACGATGTACCGTTGGGGAGGTGCAGAGTGTGATGGGACTGCCACTGGCGAATGATATCATGAACCCCGTGGGGTTTGTACAGCCCTGGAGAGTTTGTTAATTGTCGTAGTTTGATGCCGATGAAACACAAAACGCACGCCTCGACCGTTGCTTGTAAGAATCAATTATTTACCGTGTGCGCAAATTTATGTGACTCAAAGCGAGACTCGACGTTAAATTGCACGAATGAGACTGTTAAAATTAGCTTACAAATAATTGTTTTTTTTTATCTAATTGAGATGCCAAGTAGTGACAATCACACTGCTGGTGGGGCTGACTTGTTGGGACGTCTTCTGGAGGGGGGGGGTGGGGGGCCCTAACTCGTTTAGCTCAACGACGCCACTCCCAATGGGAGCCCCACTTCTGCCGGTTGCCAGTGAGATGGGACGGATTTCACGAGGAAGTGTGGGGGGGGGGGGTTTAGTTTTTTTGTCTACAACGAATAACATTTTTAATCCGTGCGTATTGCCTACAATAGCGTGGTTTGAAACGCGGTCCATTGGTCTAAACAACGGAACAAAAACGGAATAGTGAGTATGCAATACAGAGATACACGCTTGGGAATTACATTGCGAGACGAAAGGGGGGAACCCGTGGATTGGAGAACAAAACCATTTCAGCCGTGGCACACTTCTGGAAGAGGAGTCGAGTGAAGGGTATGCTGTGTGGACAGAGAAAGGAACGAATGGAACAGGGGCGAGGGAATGACCAGGGCTGCGATGTTGGGAATAGGAGACCGAAGAGTGGAAGAAGAGCGAAGGAAGGAGCAGCGAGCAGAAGTGAGCTGCACAGAGCAGCGTCTCCTTTCACAGGGGACGGGGAGAGCGGAGTGGGGGGGTCTCCACTCGTAAAGTCACGTGATTTCACGGAAGGCTTGAGCTGGTTGAGATGTATAGATATGCGGGCTCGTGACATCTGAAGTGTGAGGAGACGTGAGCACCCGTGGGCGCAGGACACGTTGCTTCAGGGAATAAAGAAAAATAGTGGCGTGGTTGTCAAATGGGACGCGTCCGATAGGATGCTTACCACGGCCACATGATTAGCTGGTCTGCAGGAGCTCCGTGCATTGCTCCATAGGAAACTCTTTAGTCAGTTGTCCTTCCCCTGCCCTCCTATTAGCGCAGTTGGCTACCTACGATGCGAACAAAGTTCAACAAATACATTGAGATGGTGGGGGGAGTTTGTTTGAACTGTTACTCCCTGTTATTACCCTGCCTTTCTAGGCTTGTTGGTCCTGCACGCAACAGTTGCGGAAACCGGTGAATGGGAATTGAACAGAGCAGCACCCAAGCCTGTGTGATGTAATCGGGCCGATGCCGCAGGCACACACGTGTATGCTGTGAAGAGTACTACTACAAAAGCCAAAACATTCTAAGATTATACAATCAACAAAGCGTACTCAAACATTTTCTGGGGGAGTTTTACAAATGGGTTCCGGATACGTGCGAGTTCACTACGGATAGATCTATAGCCGGTGGGCGCAAATGATACGCATCTAACATTGGAACGATTATTTAAGCACCACTGCGCATAATCACAGTCATTTGCTTTGCTTTGGGACGGAGTGTTCCATTGGAATATTGGCACATATCGCCTCTGACTGTGGACTCCAACTCCTTTCAAGCCTCTTGAGGTGCGTGCCACGTGCCCCGTGGTGCAAGTGGCACTCCCCACGGTGAGAAACCCTCGCTCCCAAAATGGTGCTGAGAGTCTGAATGGAGTCTGGGCACTCGCAGCTATCGGTGACGGGCAGCCGATAAATGGACCACGTGCGCGGCGCGAGATTACACCTCCGTCTCGGCTTCTGAATGGAAATTGCGCAAGAGGGGACACGGCGAGAGGCGATTGACTGCATAGCAGTCAATCTGCTATTGGCTGTGAGATGTTAACTCGCTCACCTGGTATGCAGGAGGTCTTGGGTTTGATCCCGACCCTGATTCCTGTATATTTAGAGTTTGCGTGTTCTCCCTCCCCATGATCGCGTGGATTTTTATCCGGTTCCTCCGGTTCCCCCCTCCCCCCCCCCCACATTTACAAACATTCGTTTTAACGTATTTGTCTGCTTTCAATTTCCACATGAGCTATCATTTGTGGCCAGGGCGCTTCTGAAAATTAGCTATATAGCTCGTGGGCCTTACCTGTTAAAAAAAAGTTTAATGTAATAACAAAGAGAGGGCCTTATACAGTGCATATCAGTAATGAGTATGCAAAACAATTGCTTGTTTTAATCAATGAAAGGTCACGGTGGTGCTGCCCCCACCGGGTGTGGGAAATAATAGATTGGGCAATGGAATAATAAGTGTCATTTGAAAGTTCTACACAAAAAGCCACACCAACCCACATTAATCAGTGGCCTGTGGCAGCATGTTTGGTGCTGTCGCATTGAAATGCCAAATACCGTGGGCAGAATTAATTGGCGTTTGCGCGTCTCTACGTTGTGACAAAGGAGGCCGATAATTTATTGTCGTTTGCCGTAAATAAATTAAAACCGCTCAAAATAAATGAGCCAGGACCACATTTCTGTGACTACAGACGCGACAAACTGCGTGCGGGGTTTTTTCGCCCCCCAAAAAATAAGATGGCAGTAATCTGGCTGCCGCATTTTCTGTCCGTCTGTCAAGAGTGTCTGCCCTCCTGTGAGCTATGTTTAACCGTGTAACAGCTGATCACACACCCAACCGAGTGGGTGATGGAGCTCTGCACATTGAAACTGTCACCAACACGTCGAGCCAACAGGCTTTCTGAACAAACAATAGCCGCCTTTTTACGCCATGGTTTAGTGTTGACAGGGTAGAAAATGTTCTTGTATTAAATGGATTTTTGACAGTTGGTGGCTAAGTTTATATTCTGGATGCAGGCTAGTTGATTATATATAGTCACAATTTGAGTTGTCTTTTTATTTAGGCCAATGGACTGACTGCAGTCAGTCCATTGGCAGATCGTGTGCGGTGAGGTAAAGTGTGGGTATTCCCCTTCTGCCAACAGTGGTGTGAGTGATCAATTTCAGGGCTGTACCTTTACCTGTTTTTATGCAGTTAACTTTTTAGTGGGTCTTGTCCAGGAATGTGTCATCTTGGCTTCGTGTTCACGGTAGCAAGATGTTAACTCTCGCCTGGTTTACAGGAGGTTGGGGGTTCGATCCCATGTGTGCTCAGTTTGCTTCTGAAAATAGAGCTATATAGCTCCGTGGGCCTTACCTGGTAAAATAAAAAGTTTAGTTCTTTTAATAAAACTCAATCATAAATTGTCCTCAAATCCCCATTGAGATTGAATTGGTGCGTCGTTCTGTCTTCCCGCTCACGATGAGCCAATATCTTGATGACACAGCAGCTTTCTTGCACCAATCCAGTCCTAGGATTAGCATGGTTGGCTACTTACGGTGTGAAAAGTTCAAAATACATACGTGCATACGTAAAGGCAATTACTTGCTCATGACATTGCTGGCAGAAATGCCTCCACGAGAGAAACCCTCGAGGCAATTTTGGCCTACTCTTCCATGTTGGCCAAATGGCTTTGAACAGGTGGGATTACCCACTTTACCCCATCGCACGCGACCAGCCTACTGACTAACTGGGTTATCCTGCTCGGTGGACGGACGCGGTGGGATTTAAGAAACGGGCCCCTCTGTGCCGGCGAACTGCCGCACGGGGAATCGAACGTGCGACCTCTGCCTTGCGGTGCCCTGCGGCGCGCCGTTCGCCGTTCCACCCACCTGGCGGCAGCGTCGGGGTGTTCGGGCTAATCGCAAGTGGTGGCGCTGCGCCGCGTACGGACTTGCGAGCGACGTCTCGACCACACCGAGTGTCCGCGCATTCGGACGTGGGAGCGTTTCTCGGTGCGGATGGAAATGTGCGCGGTCAACGCTGGAAGGGGTGTGGGGGCGAGGGAAGGGGGTTGTCGAGGTGGGGGGGGTGCCTGAATATAAATGGGAGTCACGTGCCGCGTTGATGGGAGTTAAGAATAGACTGTGAGCCCCGAACCCGGGTGGCATGCCGTCCCTGGCCGTATATGTGCATGCCGTCTATCTGCCAAGGAAGTGGGATTTTTTAAAGGGGCAGCCTCGCAGTTTTGGCGGGGACACCTTCACAGAAACAACCCTTTGATTTACGTCAACAGGCGGCAGCCCAATGTTTTTGAGGTGCCCTTGCGCATAGCCCTGGCTGATATCGGCACCGGGCGATGTGTGATTTATCTGACTTTGCCCGACGCGTTCTGAAGCTTGTGTTGAGCCGCATAATTGTAGCCACGCACAAAAAACATATTACAGCGATAGCTTATATGTCACAGTCATGTTTTTTATGTAGTTATTTTATCGCGCTTGATCGACCACGGCAGGAAAGGCCAAGATGCTTTTGGATTTTTACTTTGAGATGAAACGGACCGTCATCCGTCTTGACAACGCACAATACCGCACATGTTTTATTTGAGTGCTGCGTTGCTAATGCAAATCTATAACGAGTTGTTGCTGTGCGTGCCATTTTTATGAGGTGACGCACGTCGCCAGGACTGCTCTGAGCTGCATGTGGCATGCCAGTCGTGTATCCTCGCTCACGACTGTTGCAGATTTTATTCACTCGTGATATGTCTGGGATTGATGTACACATCTGCAGGCAGTCGGGCAGAGTAATGCACCAAATAAGATTGTTTATTGGTACCCGGAAGGCTATTTGGCAGGAGGCTTTTTCTGTTGGGCAGACCAAAGTGATGCTAGATTTATTTTTTAAAATGTGTAAAATTTTTCATTCCTGTTATTTGGAGCAGTTAATTTCCGAGCGTTGCAGGCTTTTAGCGCCAGATCTTTTGTACTTCCTGCCCTTTGCGCTCTTTCTTTTTATATTCACTGCTGTTTTTATTCTTATATTTCCATAAATGTGTGCATTGCTGTTTGGCTTGTTTTGTTTTTGTGTTTTTATATAAATCATTTTATAATGGATGTCCACTTTGATTTTGATGTTGGACTTGCGGTGTGGCATGGTGTTTGATATGGATTATGAGGATTGCCGTTTTGATATGCAAATTATAGGTGTGGTGTATTTATTTAATGGCATACTGCACAGTCCAGTGCCATGATGACACGAGACTTTGAATTCGGATTGGTATCAAACAAGTCATGCCAGGTACACTGTTAATTGGATGAGATAACAAATGTGTGCCACGATGATTTTTGTTTCAATATTTGCACCAACCTATAACCCGCACCGTGACGCTCTGTGCACTCCACTAGGGTCACTGGCGGTCTCTCTTTCTCTCTCCGTGCCCCCCCCCCCCCCCGGTGTGTCTTTGAACACTTCGGTGATAATGTGAACGCCGCGTTGCTGCCGTTGGGGAGTAATTTTAAAATAATTTGTGAAATAACCGAGATTCGATGTTGCAGCAGCAAAGGCGCCTACATTGATAAACACTTTGGTGTTAACTTAATTGCATGTTTTGTATAAATGAAGAAAAAAAGTGTGCTTTTCTTAGCACATGTAATCTGGCCTTACTTTAAAAGATTTAAGCTTTTGAAACGATTACACCTCGCTTGAACGATGAGAACAAAAAGATCATTTTTACGTGAAAACTGTAAGCACGACGTCAATGCACCGTCGTTCGTTCCGCAAATTACTTGGCAGCTCAAATGCGCATGGGGGGGGGGGGGGGGCGGCCCTGCTCGCTCTGAGCAATTGGTAGAAGTTCGACATTCCCATGGCGGGATCCATGATGAATTCCCACCTCGGCTTTGCTAATTATTTTGACTCCCATGTGGATGATAGCAGAGTGGCGACCCCGACAGATTCCGAGTCGCATTCACGGTACCGTAATCACGTTTTGGTAATGACGACTTTGACAGAATTTGACATTAAAGCCCCCGGCCGTAAGCGGCGATGCACGGTATGACCGAACACGTTCACCACGCGATTAGTCCGTGCGCCGGTCTAACCGTGCGTGTGTGCTTGCGCGTGCGTGCAGGATCCCGGCGCAGTACGTCTACCCGCAGGCGCTCATGCAGCCGGGCAGCCTGCTGCTGCAGGGCCCCAGCCACGCGACCGCCGTCTCGCCGTACCTCGCTGACTACGCGGCGGCGCACGCGGCCGGCGGCGGCGCCGCCGCGTACGTGCAGTACGCCAACGCCTACGAGCAGTACGCTTACCCGGCGGCGGCGGCCGCAGCCGCGGCCGCGGCGGCGGCAGCCTCCGGCTACGTGACGCCGCCCGGCTACGGCTACGCGCACCACTCCGGCATGGCCGGCGCCGCCAGCCCCCCGGCCGCGCCGCACACGCCCGCCATCGCGCCCTTCGCGCACTTCCAGCCGCCGCCCCTGCAGGCCGACCGGCTGCAGTGACGGAAATCTTTCTCGTCGTTGCCCATCTTCGCTCGCCTGCCCCGCTCCGCGCCGCTCGCCCGCCCGTTCGCTCTTCCCCCCCCGCCCCATCGAAAGCCGTTATGGCGCCACCCTTAGCACCGCAGCCAGGGCTGTCTGACTGCAGCGTCTCAGACGGCCGTGGTGGCAATCTGAGCTGTGGAAGCCGCCCCAGGGTCACGCCAAGCTTAGTCCCGTGCAACTACGGCGTCTTCGGCTCGCACGAAGACGCCGTAGTCGGTGGTGAGGTGGCGTACCCCGTGCTCTCCATTGTGGCAACACATGTTGTTGCTGTTCATCAATCGGTGTATTTTTTGCACAAGTTGATGGAATTCTGTCGGGTGGGGGAAGGGCCTAAAGTGAGCCTGACCTACTTTTTTGAGTAGTTATTTGATTAATTTCCACCAATTTATCTGCCAGCAAAGTAATACGGTATAGACACATATATATTTGCCATTTACACTGTAGTGTATTGAATACGGGTAGCATGAACTAGCTTAGCCCTTCTGTAAAATGGATTAATTTTGAATCTTGTGGCCCTCTAAGGGTTATTAGCCTCGGCTGCTTAAATGGAAGAAAAGGGAAAAATACAAAAAAAGGATAGTCTGTGTCTAAATATTTAAAACAAAAAAAATCGTAAATGATGAACATATACGTTAATTCCTGCTGCTTAGAATATTTACCAAAGCTTGGCTTTATTTGTTGGCTTTCTTTTTACTATATTTGTCTAGAAAAAACAATATCATGGGGATGGCAATGTCGATTTTACAATACACTGGAAGACAACGTTAAGTGTTACCCGTCGTCGTCATCATCGTCGCTCACACTACATTCGTGAACCGGCACTCTCAACGTTCCCTGCTCCCGCCCCGCCCCGTGTGTTTTCTAATGGTTCTCTGAAGAGGGCAGAGTTTTCTGTCCACTGTGCCTTACCGCGTGCATCGTCCGTCGGGGTTATTTATTTGTCAGCAGTTACATTCACGGAACGAACAATGCGTCTGCCGGCTACGCAGAGCGCTGGGGGAGAGAGAGCCTCGATTGTCGGTCGCCGTGCGCGAAATTTAAGCTCTCGGAGCACAATATTTGAAGCAAAAAGGTTCTTTATTAATACTATGCTTATCATTAATGTTATTGTTTTTAATACCATTATTTCACACAAAGCTACATTTATAAATGCCATTCATTGCTAGATTATTTTAGCGCTGAATACACTGATGATAATCCTTTCTATCTTATTCTCTAGTTTTTAGAAAGAAAGCATTTACAAAGTAAGAACGTTGTCTTTTTGTTATTTTTTTTCTGTAGTCTATTTACCGGTGTACACATGCAATTTCAAAAAAAAATAACTGGAATCGTCTTTTCATAATTTAAAATGTGACGGGACATATTTCTAATTTCAAATAATTGTCACCAAAGCCTATAGTTAAACTTCTGAAGCTGTTTACAGTTTTGCTCTGTATATACATGTGTCGTGACTACTGCGTTTAAAAAAAAATGTAACTCAAATGAATTGGTGATGTGATTGCTCGAGTCTCTTGGTGCAGTAACGATCTGGCCTGTCGCAAGTCCACGGGAGCACTAACCGCAGTTTTAAACTAAAAGGAAAAAAAACGAGAAATGTTGGTTTATTTTTTAAAGAGTAATTGCAGACAATTTTTCTTTCTTCAAAATATTTAATTCGCAACCTGAAATGACCATGTTCTGCTTTGTACCCTTCCGATGACGACAAGAGTGGTGGTATAGATTTCCGTTGTACCATACAGCACCGGCCTCAGTGGAGTTTGCTGGCAGCACTGGGGGGTGACGCGAGTGTCTGCCCGGATGATTCTATTTTTCCCGGCACTGGCTGGCCGTCGCCGCGTGTCTGGTCGTGGCACCCCTCCCGCCGCCACTCCAAGATGTCCTTGCCGACTTGTGACTCGCTGGTTGCAGGCGGTTCAAGCGCTTGATTGTTAATTCCTGTTGTGTACGTTGATAAGCACAACGGGGGGAAACAATGGTGGGCTGCCGGTGGGAGCGTACGAAGATGTGTTCATCAAATTGTGATGGAATGTGTAACAAATAATCAGGTATGACAGTATTATACTGTTTTATTATTGTTTATGATGGCATTTTTTTTCAAACCACTGCAATACACTTCAGGAGGGTCATTGTATACTATAAACATGATATATATTAAATTATAATGAACATGCTATAAGTGTGGTGTTTATTTTTTGCTGGAGTTCAGTTGTGTGGTCCATTGAAGCATTTCCGAGCTGTTTTCCATATTTTAAAAATTCCCACCCTACTGGTTGCTTCATTAGCAGCAGCAGCTGTAACCCATTGGTCACCGACTGAAAACGTCTTCTTCAACCACATTGGTGCGTTTCTCATTGTTACGCGCAGTCTACCGAACGCAGTTCCAGGCTTGTCCGTCTCTCCACGCCATCGTTTTTGCTCTCGACAACTGCCCGAGGTGTACGCAATCCGATGGGTTTTTTTTTCCAGATGCCAGTCTTCGGTCTCAAAACAATTAAAAAATATCCTCATTCCTCCCTGTCGTGTTCAAACTGGTGTCCATTGCCCGTTGTCCTTTGTACGCGTATCCTGGGCGTTCGCTGGGTTTCTTTTAGGCATTAGCCAACGTTGAAAAACATGAATTGTGGGCACACACTCGTGTGTAGCCAGCCCCCTTGTCTCCATTGGACGCCGTGGTTGTTTTCTACCAACCACATTAGAATAATTCCCAGGTCCACCACTTTAGGGAATCTAAATCACACGAGCCAACGCATCTGTGATGCGGTATTCGCACTGGCGATGCGTCGTGATGGATGAGTCGTTAAATGCGCACTACTTAATTTATTTTCACGACCGCTCGCTCCAGTGTGCAAAACCAAGGGCGAAAATGAAATCTGGCTTTATACTATTGAGCAGTGGTTCTTCACCTTTACTGCAGCCCTTTGGTTCGCAATCGTAAAAAAACATGTATAATGTTAATAAATCTTGACTTAAAGCTTGCGTGACTGCAGGAATTCATATTCTTTGGGTCTTTCGGTAAAGCCACGTAGATAGAAAAATAAAAAATAATAAAAATATGACGTTTCGATCGCAACACAAGCAATCGTCATCAGGTGAAAACATATCGGGAGAGCTGCTGAGGCAGGAAAACATTTCTATTTTTCTATCTCCGTGGCTTTACCGAAAGCCCCAAAGAGTATGTTAATAAATACTTCGGTTTGATGAAACAAGCAGTTGTACTTACGTGCCCGTGCTTAATAAAAAACAAATTTGGCATGTCTCGCACCCCCAGGGGGTGCGTGCCCCCCTGATTTAGAACCACTACTGCCGTGTCTCGATGCATCCACGTCTCTAGACGCTGTTGACGAGGTGCTTCTTTAGAAAGCATTGTTTGCTGGTAGTGGAGAGTCCGTGGAGAGCAGTAGAGTGAGATGAGAGGTAGGCAAGATAGTCCACGGATGATCTAAACGACGGTGAGTGGAATTTTTAAATTGATCCAGGATTGGATTGGGGGTCAGTGGGGGGGGGGTCAGTGAGTGTTGGAGATGCCACATTTGCGTGTGTGGATGAAGAGCAGACTTATCTTGGATCGTCTGGTTCACAAGGACATTACTGGTAGGAATCGTGGTGGTGGGTTACGTTACCAATCGTAGTTCGTGTATGAATGAGCTTCCACATGGATAAGGGACAAAACAATACATCACTGGGCTTGGGATGATGACCGATGGATAAGACTTGATGGAATAACACAACTTGAGAAACCAGGTTGGCAGTGGTGCACACGCGCAACAAACTAAACGCGACGTGATGTGCCGATGTTTTTGGCAGTGACCTTCTGCGAGGCACGTCGCATGGAGAAGGGCCGTTGCCTGAAGCGTCGGTCCATTGCAGATGTCTTTTCTGTTCTCACAAAGGCAGTGCTCGGGATTTAACGCGACGGGTTTGGTTTCAATTGGTGGAAGCGCACGGTCAAGGCCAATCGTCGGGTGGCAGCCAAGGATTGAGACGCGTTTGCCGCGGGACGTCCACAGCGGAGACGGAGCGATGGGAATGGGTTCACGTGTGTAGGATGGAGGTGGATGGAGGTGGATCGTGGCATAGCCGGACAGTGAAATGGCAACGCTTGGGTAGTGGTGATGGTGATTGACGGTGATAATGACTGCGCCCCTGCACTTGAATGTCCTCAAGGAAACACAATATATCTTCCGTGCCGGTATTCGTCGTACGAACAACAACTGCGCTCACGTTCGCGTTGCGCAACGTTGCCTATAAATAAAAAGTCGGAGCGAATAAACTTCCTCGGCAAAAGGGCACGGCCACACACGTGTCCACGTCCATCCGAATTCGGCAGAACCCGCACCCACTCGGCAACTCTCGCCTTGTGCCCTCTTGGTGAACATTGCGCCACGCTTGGTGGAGGCACGCGGCATGTTGCCGAAAGGGGCCCTGGCGATGCCCACTTCGCGTCGTCCTTTATAATTATCCAGGCGGCCAGCTGCCCAGGGAGACGCGGTCACATCTCAAGTCGTGCTTTTGGATTTCATTCAATAGTTTGTTTTTAATCTCCATCACAAAATCACGGTGGCGGGATGTTGACTACGTCGCCCTGTATACAGGAGGCGCCTGCTGCATATTTGGAGTTTGCGTGACTCTCTCCCCGTGGTCGCCTCAATTTGTCTCCCTCCACACAAACCTGTCAACCCCTTATCAGTGTCTGCCCTATTAGAGACCAATTTAGACCTTACTGGTTCACCCCGTGCCCTTATACATCTCAACGTCCATTTTACAAAGTCCCATCACAAGAGAGAAACACACACAGATAGACACATGTTTTGCCCGTATTGAAACGGCTGTACGCCATATGGACCTGAAAACTCAACTTCCCTGTACAAGAATACGGGGTAAACCGTCTGTCTTGACAGCGATGTCCACATCACGTTGCTACCATTTGTAGATTGCAGTGATTCGTATTAGAATATTTACAGAGTAAAAGAGTGTCTATTATAGAATGTTTTAAATAATATAATGCATATCCATTCATATAAAATGGATATGCAGCATACATTACAACGCTCTATGTAATTGACGGGAAACGATTTGCGTGTGAATAGAATTAATGCACAAAAATTATCTGCCAATTAACTGATATTGCTGGACACGTATCCAGGGCCACGTGTTCAGCACATATTTATTTTCGTGTGAGAGTGCTGTTACAAGCAACACATCCGAGTTGTCTTCTCATGTGAAGAAGGTCCATTAGCCGAAGCGTTTCCACTTATATATATGGTATACAATATTTCATTTAAGGCCACAGTGTTAATGGCAAATGTACAGGTATTGATGTTTGCTATTTAATTTCATTTAGGCACGTTGCTTATAGAAACGAGTGTTATAAATATGAATCATTGCCTCACTTGATACAGCTAATCTGGCTGTGACGGTCCCACCTGATGACGGAGACTTGTGTTGCCTCCGAAACGTCGTGATTTTTGTTTTTATTTTATTTTGCTTTCTACGTGACTTTACCGAAAAAACCTAAGAAGATGTTATAAATATCGCCCAAACTGAAGGTTGCCCCGGACTGACCCTGTACGTGATTATGAGCCATAATTTCAATGATCAATTACAGATTGCGTGACACCCTGCAAATGATGACGGGGATTACTGATGACCCCGGGTGGGGGAGGGGGTCACGGGGGGAGGGTGGGGGCCAAGTGACGAGGCCGCTGATTCGTCCGAGCGCTCGCAAAAGGGGGGCGGGGCGGAGTCACATGCCCCGCCTCCCCCCTTCACGCCCCGCCCCTCGCTAGCCGTACGTCACGTGACCGGGAGTAACGGGCGCGCTGGAGGTGAGGTTGAGCCGGGTGAGCGTTACCATCGTTACCATCAATTAGCAATTCTCATCGACGGCGTTACCATCGTTACCATCAGTTAGCATCGACAGCGTTACCATCATTACCATCAATTCGCATTGACGGCGTCACCGTCGTGGCGTGCCCTCTCATGCGCGTAGAGCGTGGCGGAGGTCTTCAAGAGACGAGCATCTTTAGCAGCAGAGAGCGGGCGGGGAGTGCGGGTTGCGTGTGAATGTGCCCATCGGCGGCGGTGGTGGTGGTGCACGTGGCCTGGCACAGGCGTCGTGGTGACGTCACCGCCACTTAGTGGCGAGTGGAGGTTGTTTTGGTTGTGCCCATCGGGGGTGGTGGTGGTGGTGTTGGTGCACGTGGCCTGGCACAGGCGTCGTGGTGATGTCACCGCCACTTAGTGGCGAGTGGTGGTTGTTGTTGTGCCCATCGGTGGTGGTGGTGCCGTGGGTCGAGACCGCGCGGCCTCGTGTCTGCTGCACCGCATTGATTGCAGTGCGACTGACTGACGTGGTGGTTGTACCATGGAGATCGGTGTGTAGGGTACAGACTTACCGGCTGGCGTATCGATATAGACTGTATCGTTATAGACTGCATCTTTATAGACTGCATCGTTATAGACTGCATCGTGGACTGTATCGATGGGTTCACTCGATAAACTGGAGTAGGGGCTATTGTAGTATAGACTGCGGTGTTATGCTGGATAGACTCGTGTGTGTTGTGTGGACTTGTATAATTTTTGCCTTGTGTGGACTATACACTGTAGGGGTATTCTGTAGGACTAGCATGCTTTGTATAGACTACTAATAATAGTTTATACTGAATATGTGTATGCAGTATTTTATATACTGTATTTGTGTACTGTAGTTGCACCATACAAATGTAGCACTGGACTTTGTTCACAGTATACAATTTACACGTATTGCTTAGACTAAATGTGTGCGTATTTTTTCGACTTCTCGATGTACTGACAATACTTTCTGGACACACAAACCATGCCCTCTCTTTATGCGAAATGTGATTCCATACAAGAACACCTACGCCAGCTTATAACAATACAGACTGGCCTGCCTACACACCATCATCATCAGATTGGCGTGTGAGGCACTCATTGATCCTCGAAAGATCGAGACGTCCCATATCAGTGAGCCTGCCCAGTAGACGGGAATGCATTGGCTTGGGACATGTGGCCCGCATGCTCAGCCAACGCATGCCCCAGCAGCTTCTGTGCCCGGATAGAAGGGGGGGGGGGTAGAGGAGCGATGTGACGGGCTAATGTCGCAGGAGGACCTGGCGAAGCGTGGCGGCTTTCTGACCACCGGCTACCCTGTGGTGTCACGATCGGCCTCTGTGGGGAGATTGCTGAGCAGTCAGAGACAGCCGTCCCCCCTCGGTGTAACAAAGGCGGGTGCGGGAGCGACGCAACAAAGAACAGAGTGGTTGTTGGAGAAAACACAGCAAGGTGTGGGCACGGCGGTGATCACAGCTGGTGCCTCTGCCAGATATCCAAGTTCACCCATAAATGCCCGGGCCAGTCTATCCTCCAGCGAGCCTTGATGTGGCCTCGAAGTGCACAACGCCTTTTGATGTTGTTGATCATCTAAATGTATTTTCCACAACTAAAACAAATTGTCTGCCCAAATAGTCTCATCTTTGTTGATGCCGTTGAGCCTGAGGTAGAAACATTACATGTCTCTTGTACGACCAGTGTATTTAAGAGACAGCCAGAATCAGAATATGTATACTGGAGGAATCCGATGAGCTGTGAATCTCTAAATCTTGACTTGAAGCTTTCGTGACTGCAGGAAATCATATTCTTGGGTCTTTCGGTAAAGTCACGTAGATAGGTTCAAAGAAAATAACAAAAAACTACAACGTTTCTATCGTAACACAAGCGTTCGTCATCAGGAAAAGGAAGACAACTGCTTGTGTTGCGATCGAAACGTCGTAGTTTTTTGTTATTTTCTTTTAACCTATCTACGTGACTTTATCAAAAGACCCAAGAACTGTAAAGCTCTGTTTCACAAATGTCCAGTAACTGACTTTTCCACAAACAGGTACTTCAATCACTTCTTTACTCCAGAAGAATGGTAAACCTAGTCAACGCTCCACTGGGAATTTGAACGAATGTACTCATAACCTTCATCGTGGTGTAGTGATCCAACCACAGCAAACCTGACCAGATCTACACACAGTTTACAAGTGCTGATTATACTGGCTACATGGATACCTTATATAATGGCTACATATTAGGGCATCATTCCCATTAAGACGATTGCTTATTTTTGGTCCGATTGCTTGTAAACATGTGGGGGCGTCCTCATTGCCACCAATGGATGAACTGCCGCCAGGTTGTTTTTAAAAATATCTGATGAGGTTAGGAAATCATCAAGATGGGAATGATACGCTAAGTGTCTATGCACATGCTGTCGACTGTTGGACTTGTATGAGGAGTAATGTGGGGGTGGTTGGTGATGGTTCATGAACTGTGCTATCAATGCGTGACGACCCACAATAGGCTCCTGTTCATGATGCACAACGACGGTGACATTTGGTGTCAGGATTTGACCTTAACCTGCCCTAGGTCAACATATCCTTAATACATGAGCTGCACCTGGTGTCGCGGTGTCAGTGTCGTCGATGTCATCCTCGTAACCGCTGTGTGTGAGACAAAGCCTGCTTTGGTGGTGGTGGTGGTCCCACCAGCGTCTTGCATGTGCCAGCCAGTGCAGTAATGCCTCCCACGTGCCTGCACAGTATATCATCTCGATTTATTTTCAAGCTGGAAATTTACTGCCTGTGCAAATATTGTGATTTTGTCTTTCAGGAGTTGAGACAATATGTATTAATACCGTGACTCAGCATTTGTTTGATTCAAAGTCACTGACACCTTTGTGGATAATAAAATGTACATTTTATTTCCTAAAAATAGGCCTGGGTCTTAATAGAATGGCAGCCAATATCTGCTATGACGGCATAACCATCACATAAACATTGGTTAACCAGTTACAATGGAACACAGTGTCTTAGTTTCCAGCGTTCTGTGTATGTGTGGTATGGGGTGCGGTGTTGCAGTGGGCCACAGTGCTATGATCCTGGAAACCTGGGTTATATTCCCAGCCATGGATAAAATCAGTAGCACATGGTATCTGAAATTGTCTTGGACCTTCCTGTGTTCTGCTCAGCTTTACAACAATAACCGAGTTCGGCGTGTCAATATCAGCACTCAAATTAAACACACCATCCGCTCACGTTGCCCTTAGTAGGTGCTTGCTAACAGCATTATCATCTGCAAGGTGAACATGGGTAGTGTTTGCCTTTATTATATGCATTACAATCTTGTGATGTGTGAAACTGGGGCCAGGATGGCAGACCTAAATCAGCTGGTGGAGCGGCTGGAGATTGTGGCACAGAGGCTGGAGGCTGCCTTCCCTGGAGGAACTGGTGGCCCCAGTGGAGATGCAATCAATGGCATTGAAGAAGGTAAGGCCAGAGATGCATTTGTGTTGGGAGCAATGTTTGCGATAAACGGTTAAATTGGGATTTTTGTTGCACCTAAATGTGACCAAATTGATTTCATCTAATGGAAAAGGCTATTTTATGAGCATCTGCAATTGAATATGTCATTGTAAAACACTTTAAAAAAATACATTGCCACTTAACATATAGTAGGAACTGTAAGTAACTTATACATTGCATAGGAATACAGGTGAAAAGAATATATTTTTACAAGTGGGTTGTAAATTGAAAAAAAAAACACTTTTTGGGAAATAAAATGTGAATAGAATTTAATTTATTAATCTATGCTATGTAGATCAACACGTCTTGTTTAGCTGGAAAATAAAATCCACATCAGTGAGGACTAACTGTTCAGTACATCATAAAAAAATTTGCAATTGTATTGAATTATAAAGTTAATGTGTGCTCTGGTGTTTTAAAATGCCACTGTGTATGTATATGCTCTATTGTGTGCCACTATTTGTGCTGCCCTTTGTGCCACTTTATGCTTCTCTGTGTGCCACCGTGTGTGTGCTGTCGTATGTGCCAACGTGTTTGTCACTGTAGAGGTGCCGCCATGCGTGGAGGCATTTGACAGTATCCTGGCCGGGCCTGTAGCCCAGTACCTTCGCTACAGCCGTGACATCGGCGGAGAAGTGGCGAGCCACGTGAGTAGCAGTTATAGACATGGGTGCATTCCAGTGAGGAGTGTACAAACACCAAACACTTACGGGTATCATGGTTATGTGATCACTTTCCCACTTTCGCAGAAAATCATTCAAGTATGATATCATCAAGGAAGCCTCTGAAAGGCCATTTTTTTACTCTATACAGTACCTTCATCTCAATTCCATTATTTGGGGTCAGATTTTATTTTCAGCATCTTTCAACTCTTTCTGGTTATTTTGCCTGCCTCCACATTACCCCGGTTCCTTCAAGAACTCTCTGCAGTATGGCCAGTTTTATATGGTTTTCCTCAGTTATTTTCCCTTCTTTTAAAGCCTTTCTTCACAAGATGT
This sequence comes from Lampetra fluviatilis, assembly GCF_964198595.1. Taxonomy (NCBI): domain Eukaryota; kingdom Metazoa; phylum Chordata; class Hyperoartia; order Petromyzontiformes; family Petromyzontidae; genus Lampetra; species Lampetra fluviatilis. Next base: position 890,156 of record NC_136279.1, on the reverse strand, counting down.
TCTGACTCGTTAAATACAAGCAGAGCCCTGCGGGTGTAGTATACATTGTTCATGATTGACCGTTGGGAGGTTGTGTGTGTGTTTATTTGAAGCACACCGTCCAACTCGACATCGCGTGCCTCCACTCCAACTGTAAAACGCAGCAGTTGCATTTGAGCATTGTTACACATTCCATAGCCCATGTCGGTCTTACGCTGGGGCTCTCGGGCACTGCTGGCATTGGGCATGAATGGTGTGGAGGCCCTTTCCTAAGTGACGTTCGTGATACATTCTTATTTTATTTGTGGGCCGATGTTTCAAGGTCGTATTGGACAATGCCATGTGCATATTTAAAGTTCTGTTTCAGTAAGAATGAATGTACACGTAGAGCCTCTTTGTCATTCCACTGCTGGATGGAGGCTTCCCTTCACCATGCAGCATGCTGACTACTGTAGGTTGGTGAAGGGGTGGAACATAGGCATATGAGCATACTACAAAACGACAATTTTTGCTGCAATCCCTCTGGACAGTATCGTCCCACAGCAGCTTATAACAATACCTACATTAGCACTATACATATAACTTTCCCCAAGTGCAGCTTGTACTGAATGTTGTACTCTTATTGGAAAGTGGAACGTAAGTATATCCATTGCCCAGGTTCGATCACACTGAAGTAATGTGTCTTGTGAAGGCCAGGGGAAAATGGAAAAACATTACAACATCGTTTTTCTGGGCTGGATCTTGAAGCTACATATGTCCTTTCTGTAACTACAGAGTCAAATGCTTCACCTAAATATATATTTTTTTTAATTCAAGTGTAAGATATTACGATGTTTATTCGAGGATTGATGCCTAGTGAATGATTGTGAGAAACCCTTCCTGTTGTTTAATTTTGAACATTACCAAGACCGTGTGTGCGTGATTAACATGCACATTGTGGGTCAAACTCAACTTTCCACTTAAACCACGCCTCGGTGATCACTCGAGTACCCTGCCACGGTGCGTTTCGAACAAACAACACTTGACATTTTAAAGGAAAATCTAAGGTAAATCAGAATTTCCCTGATAGTCATCATTACATCCATGTTCAGATATTCAGTAGCTTTAGCAAAGTCTGATAGGCAAATATGCTAAGTACTCTCTGATCATCTCCACTTATTGGTTTCTTTGAAAATAAGTAGTGGCTTATCCCTCTTCATTGCAGAGACATAGTTAAATCTTTAACTTAATTGTCAGCTTTTGCAGCTGTAGTCAAGAGTCTCAACGAAGATCAAAACAAGAACTGAAAAGTGTACCTCGCGGTTGTAACGACGATACCGACATTTTGGACATCAGAGAGAACGCTTTTAATGTCCAGAGATGTTCTGGGGTTTTGCCGTATAATGGCACCCTTTATGATGGCGAGCGCCGTAATCCCTGGAGCGGCAGGCCGGCTGGGGTGAGTGCCGCGTGACAGCTGCACCTCGCCACCAGTTTCGGCGCTTGAGATTAAAACCTGGGCCCTGTCAGCTGGTGTCCGCTGACAGACTGACCGCCTGCATAAAGGAGTTTATCATTGCACAGTTGTTAAGACGTGTCTACAATGACTGCTTTTCCGTGTGTGCAAATTGGCTAGTGTTACTTGTGGTGTGTTTTTTTACTTTCCTCCTCCCCCGTATTAGAACAAGCACCATGTGTTCGAGTTAGTACCCAAGAACATTTTTGTTGAACTCACAATAGTCGAATAATAATTTGTGTTGTAAGTCACAACAATTAAGTTTAAAACACACCAATTCACGTGTTTTCACATACAAGGATAATATAAAAAAGTGACACATTTTTTACTGTTTGGCCGTGTCGGGTGGTGGAGAGTTACGACACATTTATGAATAACGCGATCTGGCCCAAAAACTTATATTATGAATAATATTGGTCGCGAAAGCCTACGTGTTAAATATGTGAAAAGTAAACTTGAATTGGGCATGACCAGTGTTTAGTCAAGCAATATAATTTTGTGATTAAAGGAGGGTAGATTTGTACTATAAAAATTAATAAGTAGAGTCAGATTCATCTCGTCCATAGAGCATTTTGTGTCAAGGTCACACTGCAGTCCGTGTTCATCCTAGCTATATACTGTGTAGGGCACTGTGTAGGGCACTTGTAGCAGTTTTAATTCTCATACTCAACTCTGTGAACAAACATGTATGCAAGTGGTATGTTGGGCTCAGAAGAGGCAGGGCTGGTTCAAACTCCAAGGATTGTTGCTTTAACTTATTTATAACCATGGTGCATGTAGAACTGCGTATAATACTACATGTGCACTCATTTTGGAAAACATGTTGGCTTTATATAAGTGTCTATATTAAATCATATCTCAAGATGTTACACAGAAACAGTGGACATACATTTTCACAGAGAGCGGCGGTCAATCATAGGCAGAGGAAAAAAGGAAGTCATTAAGCCTGGACTTGAACGGGGGCAGGGAGTGAGCAGCGTGGACAGCAGGGGGATAGGAATTCAGGTCATTGGGGGCAGCAGAGGAGAATGAGCGACCTCTCACTGTGTAAAGATAACAGCATTTTTGATGGGCTCATTGTCAAATTCCTGCAATCTGTTGCGGTCGAAGATGTTTGTCTCTGGTCAATGTCCTGTCTGTGGGTCCAAAGGTGGATGATGAGGCCGATGTGAGATCGACAGAACTCTGTCTCAGCTCAGGCGCCGCGTGTGTCCCGGCGGGATGGGGGACCCTGGCTCGTTGATTCGGTCTGCATTGCCCACAACTCAACAGTGCGCCAATCAACCAACGTGTAAATATGGGAGGCAAATAAGCACTCAAAGTTATTATATCAGTTTAGAAATTGTAATCTTTTTCTATAATAATCGGTGTTGTATAAATAATGAGAAACATAATTTTTCCGATTTAAAGCTTTCGTGACTGCAGGGATTCATATTCTTGGTTCTTTCAGATGGGAAATAATAAAAGTCAAAATAAAACATAATTTTTTTTTATTACTTTATTATTACTTTACTATTTCCTTTCTATGTGAATTTACCGAAAGGACCAAGAATAAGAAACATAAATGCTTGGTTTTATGGAACTATATGAGGAACACCCTGGAACCCACTATTGTTTTGCAACATTTAGCGTGAAGAGTACATTCCACTCCAATATTCCGTATGCCACAAACAATGCGCCGCATGTCACAAACACATTTACCAAACTGTAAAATAGGCATAGAAGCGAGCATTCATTCGCTTGCACACACGCGCACAAATGCACAATGCACAGTGATGGAATTGGTTACAAAATGCTACATTTATAACTGCTGCCAGGAGTTCTCACTGGTTGTCTGACTGTCCAGGATTTAGCAAAAAATGCGCGTGTGGCACGGGCATGGCCAAAATAACATCTAGAGGGAGAAAAAGAATGTGGTGTATAGCGCCGTCTGCACCTGTTCACAACTACTTCAACAGCAGTGCTTTAAATGTACAAATGACTCCTTTCTTGAGGTTATTGGAAAGCTTGAGGGTTGGTGAAAGTTTATATGGCAAGAGATTGGTTAAAAGTGAAATGCAGCCCTGGCAAGAGAGGCTTAAGCTTCAGCAGGTGCCCCGTGAATGCCCGAGTGTTTAAAACGGCACTTTTCAAAGGCAGCTCATGTTTTTCTTTCGCACGTTTGATGTGTCATTGTGAGAGAACGATGTTCACGATGTGTATTGTTGTGATTCTGTGTGTTTAATTGAAGCTTTCGTAGATATTAATGCGTGGAATACAGCAATCGTGTCATGCTCTAAATGGTGTTTGTATGTTGTTTTAGCTAAGACAATGTGGCAATTATCAATTGTAATGAACGTGTTACGGTTAAACTTTTGGTTTTTAATGAAAGACGGCTCTTTAGTAGATGGCAACAGTTTTTATTCATCTATTATCCAGGTGTTTGTTTAGAGGGTTAAGCTGTTTGGATCATGGAGGAGAGATGATGTTCATTGTGCATTTCTGAAATTGGATGCCCGAAATGTATAGTGCTGACACGTGTGAGATCTACACATACTGCAGTCGTCGAAGCTTCAGCTTAGTACGTATGTGTACCGAGTGTGTGATCACAGGTGCTACACATTGTACTCATGGGAAGCCACATATGTGTGAAGAAAACATTTTGATCCATTTTTATTGTTTACACCACAAAGTGGAAAGTGTCAAAGCTTTTTGATGTTTGGCAATTTTATTTTATTTGTGTAATTTTGCATTGAATGGATTTTGAAGTCTCCAAAGAAAGCCCACATGTGTGGGATTAACACCTGAACTGTGTAGTTAGATCAGAAACCTACTTGTACTGGCTTGTACATGCACATCATTAGCACTCGATTTAGCAGTCTCGCATGCACTGAAGCTCCATCTTTGATCCACCAACCCTGCATCCCAGGTTCGTGAATTACAGACATATATTTACAGATATATATAGAAATCACAATATTAGATATACAGGGTGTTTCAAAAAGATGGGCCCAATTTGAAATCGCTATATCTCTGCAACCACGAACCGCCCATGAATGAAACTTTTACCACTTGAAAAGGCGGGGCATAGAGAGGGCGGGGCATAGAGAGGGCGTGGCATAGAGAGGGCGGGGCATAGAGAGGGGGCGGGGCATAGAGTTTCAAATGATTACCGCTCGATGCCTCTCCCGGCGCACAAACAGCCCCTAGCCTCAGTCATTCGCAAGACGTGTGACCCCACAACACAAGGGGCGTTTTGCGTTCTGCAGTTCAGCAAGAATGAATTAGTAATTACGGTGCAGCGTGCGTTTTAACGGCGTTTTGGCATTGATCTGCCAATGTCAAAGAGCATTCGTCGTTGGTACCGATAAATTGAGGAAACGGGCTGTTGATGTAAGGGGAAGAGCACGGGGCGACCACGCACCTCAGAGGAAAACGTGAGAAGAGAGGCGTTTAGGACGAATTCAACTATTGTCTCGATGTTGTCCGTACAGCAGGTGGAGGGCACATATAGCATTTTTAAAATGGTTAATAAAATTTGATAACTCATTAAACCGTTTGTAACTTTTTGTGTAATTGTAACATGTTGCCGTCGTGAAATATACTGCTTTGAAATTGGGTCCATCTTTTTGGCCCAGGTGGCTCAGTGGGAGAGCGAGCGGCTCGCAATCAGAAGGTTCATGAGTTCAAATCCTGGTTGGGAGTTGACTCATCCCATCATCCCTTTGGGGTCAATATACAGGTACAACTTTCTGGGGAAGTCAACTGTGGTTGTCCTTTTTCTTCTCGCCCCTGCCATAGGAATGTGGAATTTTTCCACCTGGCTCCCGGCTATACGGAGATGAGCACCAATGCCTCGATGCTTGTTTGAGCAGGAAATTACGTTGATTTTAGTAGAACCCAAGCCGTTATGCATGCAAGTTTTAAGAGCCTTGGTAGACCTTGGCACAATTTTTCGTAAGAAAATAGTTTGGTATATTTAAACGTTCCTTATATCATGGGTACGTTGATTATATATATTTTTGTGACACTGCAGGGATATTTAAAGTTACTTGGTTAAAATGTCCCAAGCTCCAAATCAAGCTGTTGCATTTTAATTAATAATGAGACATAATACTGGTGGAGACCCTCGGCACGAATGTTCCACTGGATTTGTCACAAGGCCAACAGCGGTTACTTTGTGAACAGCTGGTGTCTGGAAGGGCTTTCGGTAAATATTCCTGGAGTATTCCAACACGTTGCCTCCAGTCTCCCTCTTTCCTTAAACCCATTCCTCCTTAGTGCAGTGCACCCCTCCTCTTTCCTTGGCGCCTGTAAAGTATTCGGGCCCCGATCAGAGAGAGAGATATTGCCACCCGTCAGTGGTGGTGACTGCCTTAGCCATGTATGGGTGCTCCTCCCGAGTGCTGCTCCAAAGCCATATTTAGCCGTGACGTGAGCAGTTGCCAAGGGGACACGGGGTACCTTATCTCGATGTTGTGTTTTTGTCATGTTTTTCATTATCGTAAATGTACAAGCATTTTGGGAAAAAACTTGCGAAGTGCTTAAGGACATTAAAACCCACACACAGCCAACCAGCGGACGTTTCATTGACTTTCCACAACCGCATCTATTATTTGGTCACAGTAAAGTATTTATGTTTGGAGGACACAATTGTGTTTTTTTGGGGAATTTTAGACGAGCCTCCTACGGCACGTTGAAAGTTAAATTTGATGCAATATTCACGATTGTAATGCAATTGTAAAAAATGCAGTGCGATATTGATGGTTAATGTTCATGCGAAAACTTTCCATTTCCCATGTAACTAGTCCACACATCCATAGTTACCAGTGAGGTCAGTGCAAATCGTTCATGTGCATTTGTTTGATTTATTTTGAGGTTTATTTAGGTCATTACAAGATTACTGCTTGAATAACAAAAGTTACATCTATTGTTTATGCCCCATTGAATCATCGTTGTGACTCGACCCCCTCCCGCGATGTATCCCTGCTGCTGACTAACAACTTGCTTTGTAAATTAATCCGCGCACTGCTGGGTCAGCAAGTGTTTTGTGCGCGATCATATGCATGGAAAATGTGTGTTCTGATACCTGGATACAATCAGCTGATCCTCCACGGTAACTCACTGAACGTGTAGCAGCGGTTGGGCATGGGTTCCACTGATGCGGTGGTGCCAAACATTACATCATATAAACATAATTTTTCCACTTTACCAATTTACTTTATCAGTTTTTTTTGGGTAATAACTATGTAACGTTACATTGATTCCTCGATTTAAAAAAATGCATATTTTTTCAATCGCGATACATGCATCAAATGTGTGTCTATGAATTGATTTATTTCCAATTCATGTAAGTTATAGGTACATTAAATGGAACTGGCACTTTTAATGGCTGAATGAAGTGAACGAGACAAAATAATCGATGCATCAATTGTAAATTACCCTGAATCCTGACTATTCATCAAGTGGCGGTGGTGGGGTAAGGAATCGTGACATCTCTGCTAATTATGCTTTTTGGCGGGTTGCTTAATTCTATCCACATGACTTGGAGGGACATTCCTGGAGGATGCCCATAGATTGATTGCAGGATCACTGAAAGATGGAGACACTGAATAAAGTTGTTGTTTTTATATATTTGCGAGTGATCAAATGCCTTAAACTAGCAGAACAATCAAACTGGATTCTGAAATGTGATCACTATTTTGCCTGTTACATTATCACAAAGACATAAATATTCCCAGTTGGTTCTCTGCATAGTGACAATAAACATAATCTGATCAAGGTAGGATGCATTACAAGGTAGTCACAGTACCTTGATTGCCTTAATTAAAAATGGAGAGTTTAGCTGTAGGTATGGTGAATGAGTTGGTTAATGTGACCCATGTGAGAATTGCTTTACATAGAACATTCGCGTTCAGCTCATTAGGAGTAAAAACAAGATCGGTGAGAGATGTGGAGTGTTGGTGCAATAACGCCTCTCAGGCAACTATGCAGCCACGAGCCCTCACTGCAGCCTCGTCACTGCTAAGCGTGAGCGCTTAGATTTCTGTTAGATGTAACAGGGAACGTCTCTTATTAGCAGCATCACTGTAATTACCGTTGTTAATTGAAAACGAAGACAAAACGCCTCGTCGTAGCTGCTCTCGTGGGAGAGAGTGAAGAGAAAACGTCGGTGGACCGGCTGATCTTGCCCAGGGATGGCGTGCGCCGAGCATGGCTATGTAAGGCGACGCCCACGCAGCATGGAGAGGAGTTGGCCTCGTGACGCACTTGTCGGGAGCAGCAGCAGCGAAAAGAAAAGATCAGCCACCGCTGAGATTCACAGAGCCACGGGGTCAGGGCCGGGCCTTGAATCAACGCTCGCCCGACCCTATGAACCTAACACGAGGCCCACTGAGCTACAAGTAATAGCTCAACGAAGTGGCGTATCATGTGGACATTTATAGCAGCCAAATAATCGAAGCGCACGTTGATTATAAATGTGGAGGGGAAAACACCAGATGACTCGGAGACAAATCCACGCGACCACGGGGAAACAGGCGTGCAAACAGCAAATATGCAAGCGTCAGGGTCAGGATTAAACTCTTGACCACCTCTTGACTTAAAGCTTTCGTGACTGCAGGAATTCATATCCTTTGGGTCTTTCGGTAAAGTCACATAGATAGAACAATAAAATAAAAATGAAAATAAAGAGAATAAAAACATTTGTATTCACTTTATTTTCATTTTTATTGTTTTATTCTATCTACATGACTTTACCGAAAGACCCAAAGAATATGAATCATGACCACCTGATCAGTGGCATCGACGATGAGCACGGTTGGCTACGTACGGTGCAAAATAAGTTTTTCATATATACGGAACGAGAGCTCATGAATTCAGACTGCAGTTTCATTCTCATGCAACAAACAAGTGGATCAAGTAGTGATGCTAATGCAGACGCGTCCTGCGATGCTGATTGATGTGTCACGACAGCAAGAGCATTGTTTTCTTCATCCATACACAGGCTGCTCCCCCCCCGTCCCCCTCTCACGAGCAGAATAATAACCATGAAGCAACTACAGCACAAGCAGAGAAGTGCTCAGCATCCACACTTTCACTTTGAATCGTGACCCCAGCCTAAGCAGTTGACATTCTTGATACACACACCGATTGCTGCATGTTCGCCTCGACTCTTTACGAGTTATGTTCTTTTGTCGTGGATCTTTAGGCTCGCGGAGTGAATGAGATAGGTGATACAAAGAAGGTGGGCAGTACATGTGAGCTAGACAGTACAGACAAGACACACAATGCAAATGGGATCGACAAAACATAAGAAACGGATGCTACAAACGAGAAAGACTAAATGAGGCAGACGGTACAAATGACAGACGTTACTGACAAGACGTACATGAGAAGGAAACGAACAGTGCACAGTATACACGAGATTGACTTTAGTCCCACGGATAAATGCCGGGTCGTCAGAGATGTCTCTGTACTCAGCAATTTCAACGCAGGAAGTGATCACAGGCTGATGCGATGCAAGTTACGCTTCAGCAGTGCCAAAGAGATAACAAAGTAAGTTAGAGACGACACGGCGGTTAATATCGAAAGGCTACTTCATGAGTTTAGCAGATTTAGATTGATTCGAAGCAGAAATTCTGAACAGTGCAGTTAAAGTGGTAATGGAATTAAAAAGCAAATGGTGAAAACGTTACTTGACACGACAAAAAGGCGTGTTGAAGAGAAAGATCGATAACGAAAGTGCCAAACAAACAATAGAACGCACAGAACTCGGCAAAAACAAAACATTATATTCCAGTGAGGTTGAGAAATTAACCGCATGAACAAGAATGAGAAGGACTTATTTCATGTCAAAATGTGGCGTAATAGCCCAAGTCTTGCGGACTTAAGATTACTCATAGTAGTGAACTTAAAGTTAGTCATAGTGGGTCGCTGAGCGAAGTGATCACCAGGGAGACCTAAGCAATGCCAAGGATCGCTTTTAAAACGATACAGGTGCGTTTGTTTTGTATGAAAGCACACAGTTAAATTGTTTGTAAGTTTATTCCAGTGTAAAGTGAAACACGCTGTAACCCAGTTCAGAAACACCCTGAATGTGTCTCCTTCCATTGGCTGAGATTACCTTCACGGCTTCCCCCACTAAATGTGTGACTGGCGTTCAGTTGTTGAGTTGTTACTTTGTAACGCTCAAGCCTAGGCAAGCCTATTTATAGTTCATAGTTCACTTTTGGAGGAGGTGGCATTTGGTTAAAAGTGACCTCTGACCTATTGTAGAATTCTAAAGACTTTCTTGACATTGATAGCTATTTGCTTTGCAAGTCAATAGCCTGCAACAGGCTTATTGTACACGAAAAAACCAACAGAAACCTGTGCCTGGTGCAAAGCTCATGCACCTGATTGCACTTAAACAGCCGTGCCCACAGACGGCAGTGTTTGGAGTGGTGTTTAATGGGTGAAACTGCAAATGTGTGAAAGTTAAATGACTGTGTGGTACCTGGTTCATTTAATGTCCTCACGAGAGCAAAGTTGAAGTTTTTTTTTTTAAATGAATGAATGCGATGTTTGCCTTCAATGCCACTCGCGGATGAAGCCGCTCCGTGTGGTACACGCACAGATAATCTTACACAGTGCGGCGTCGGTCGGTGTCGAACACTTCCTCATGGCCGTCCGCTATCACCTTTACTGCCTCTGTACACAAACGAGAAGGTTGAAAGTTCAAATGCCGGTTCAAAGGTTGCCTGAGCTCATCATCCCTTTCGGGTTGATAAAATTAGTATCGCCGTGGGAAGTCTGCACTGGTTTTCCTGTGAACTGACTGGGTCTGTCATGGGAATGTGGTATTTCCACTGCTGGCTTAAGGCTCTCCAATGCTCATTGCAGCACGTAGACACGTATCCTTGACTTTTGAAGTGTAAGATATAAATAATCTCGTTTCTCTTCATGTTTCTTGTCTTCAGGCCGAGATGGTAAAAACAGCTCTTCATGCGCAAAGATCGTTTTTGGTGACCGCTGCCAGGTCACAGCAGCCTTCCGAGGTGAGAGTCGTTCCCGAAGGCAGTCAGCTGCTTCTTCCTCTACCCTAGGTTATTCGACGCTTTACGCATGTGCTCTGTGTTGATGTTTTACCGCAATTACCGGGCACAATTATTTAGATGTTAATATTGGTTGATTCCATAAAACACTGAATGATGTAGCACAAATGCATGTCGGTTAGCCTTATCGATAGCTTTGCTTGTCATCTGCGTGTGTGTAAAGCCAATGTAAGTCCAGTTAATTATAAGTCTTTGTCTTATTTTACTCGAAATACTTAGCCTTGTAGTGAACTATCGAGACCTTGGTCAGCAAGGCTTCTGAAACGTAAGTGCAGTTTGTCTTGTACAGCCCAAAGCTGTAAACAGCTTGCAGATGCAGGGGCATATAGCTGATTGGGAAAGATTCGAATTCCCAAGAACACGATCTGCACTGAGTCTCCTTTGTTAGCACAGGTAAGTGAATCCTTTTGAAACATGACTTGTGATGTTACATGGTAAGATGAGCACAAGTGAAGAAGCCTGCACACCTGCTACATGGAATGGCCTCATGTTATTTAATACCGCTCGGTAGGATTCACTGCTACGGGTAAATATTGTGCAAGTGCATGCATAATATAAGAATGGCTGATTCATGTTATATTTCTAGAAATAAATATACGAGTTGTATTATATTAATGCTTACATCTATACATTTAAAAAAAAATGAGGTTATTAACTGCATTGGGTGAGTATTGTACAAGTGTATGCACCGTGTAAGAAGGGGGGAGTCACTTGGGATGGAGTGTGTTTTTGTGGGTGTTTTTTAGATTAACAGGTCATTGTGAAAAAAGTATACTTATCCAGTTTCAGAATTTAATTTATTATGAAAGTATAATTTTACAAAATACGGTCTAAAAATGATCCATGTATACAACAAAAGCTTTCGAAGGAGGTTCTTGTATGAAAATGGTTTGCAACCTGGCCGTACAATTTATATATATTTAATATTTTTTTTAAATGCATGAATTCAGAAATGAGAAGTTACATTCCCTTTGCTCACAGGTACTATAATTCTTTTTAACCAATGGGCAGCTGATGCTTATGACAGTGGACTCGATTAAATGATACTCTTCTTTAGCATGGGAAAGGAATGTCTTAAATTTGCTTTGTCAGCTTACCATTACAGCCACTCTGGCATTAAGCCACTTGTGCCCTTCAAAGGGTTAATTGGTCTTTTCAAGCTGTCCCTCTGTAGCACGCCACCTTTCCATGACTGTGCCACGGAATGCATCGCAATGTCGGCGGCGCTGCTGAATCCGGCCTGCACAATGCCAGCAAACGACAAACGCAATTGAGCCGAGCGTTGTTTACCTGTCCATCCACCGTGTCCCACTTTCCCTTTCAATTGAACCTCCTTGCAACCACCAAGAAAACGTTCCCCTTTGTGTTTTGTTGGAGTCAAGGCCAACTTGCTTTCTGATGGATTGAGCAGGTAATTAATGCTGCCATACTCTTTGGATGCCACAGCTTGGCAAACACGGCACATTTTTTGAGCACATCCATCATTTTTTAAAGATATATTTTCTGTTAAGTCTTGGACATGTGTAGTCCCCTTCTCACCAACACGATTGTGGAGGTTTAATTGATGAAAGGTCCCTTGAAGATGGATTCACACCTACACACCATGGAACTGAATGCACAGTTACAAACGCGTGTGCATAACAAAAAAATGGGTGTGCCTGATGTTGTTTGCTCAAGGCCATTTCGACGAACTCATGTTGGTCACGACCCTGCGCTGACAGGGGTACTATATACCACACAGTATGTGAACATTAAGAATACTGTTCAGGTCAGTATCGGTACCGGATTGTGTATAATTTCCTCATCAAACTACACTGATTTTAGCCACATGTACAATGCACCATGGCCTTGAACCTGAAAGCGATACATCTAAAGCGATACATATAAAGAGATGATGCATGGCAGCAATGTATAGGTTATCGAGCTCTATACCCCAAATAGAAATACGGTAAAGTCCAGCGTGAGGGTTGTTACCTTTTCTAAACATTTTTTTTCTTAATCACTTGAGCCCATCGGTCTATTGTGTCAACTGTTGATGCAACGGCAGGAAGGACGTGTTTGCTCAAGAGGAGAAAAGGCCACGGCTGAGCGCAGCTGGACGAACCATCCGGGCCTGCACAAATAAGCCACGGGTCGCTTCATTGTACCACAAGATTTCATTAATTAATTTAGACCTATCGCTCGCCTGCAGTAAAACAATATGCAACAGTCAGGTATTCTCTCGTTGCGTATTGAAAAGCAGAACGGGGCCCTGCGTCGCCTGTGCACACTCCTCGGCGGGGCTAAACGAGTTCACCTGCGCGTGCCCGCACGCTCGGACGCAGGCGAAATTCGGCGTGCCCGCGAGCGGCGACGACTTTGTCTCGCGCACCCAACGCCAACTCCTCTGGCACCACAATACCCCCCACCGTCCCCCCCCCTCCCTTTCTTTTTTTAGTCCGGAAAGGTTTAATCTTTTTTTCTGCAAGAAAAAGTGCTTGTTGGGCCAGAGGATATTTAAATGCCAACCGGCGAGTGTAACAGGGAGACAATGGGCTGTGCCAACACGCTGAGATCATTGCTGGCCCCGTAGAGAAAACTGTTTCTCTGGGACGAGAGTCGTGGAACGGCCCGGGCTGCGGGGCAGTGGCCCGCGTGAGAGTTAGCACCGCTTTGTGAGCACCAATAGCTGCCGACGATGTTTTTACTGGAGCTTAGACCGGAGAGAAGCCAGAATTGTTAGGATGCCATGTCAAAGTCGAGCTGGCAATATTATTCTAGGCAATTGACAGTAGCGCTCTCAAAATAGTCGCTCCATTTTTCCAAATGGATGATGTTCTTACGCTTATGAAGTATTTCTTTAAGTCAATTCAAATGATGGATTGCACTTTTTGCTTTTACACTTCATCAGTTACGAAGTGCAAGGTTTTGGTTTTTCACCTCAAGAGGCCTTTTCGATTTTTTTGGCCAAATTTTTTTTTCTAAATTATCTCTGGACTCTCGCCTCTTTTTCCAGCTTCCACATAGATGCTCGACAGGACGTATCCTGACGAATCAGTAGATTCAAATTGGAAATACCAAAATAATAAATATATAAAATATATTACTAATCAATGTTATAAAATAATTAATATACAACATTCCACGTGAAGTTTAGAGATCCATGAGTGAGTGCACTGTTGGGCTAGGCCACGTATTAAGAATTTCTTTTCTCAAGCTTTGGCCATCCACGTCTGTGGACATCTTCAGATATGCACAGGTCAGGCCACGTGTCTGAAAATGCCCACAGGAGTGCGTGGCAAAGGCTTGAGAGGATAAATGCTCAACATGCAGTCTAACGCAGTACACCACACTCGGATTACGATAGGCCGTGAATAACCTCCGTGCTAAATTATAAGATTTACAAAAAATGTGAATAGCTTTGAATACATGTTCGTTTAAAATGCAGCAGCCCCTGTGATGTAAGAGCTTTTGAGCAAGAGCCAAGCCAATTGTTGGATGCATCCCATCTCCTATTCTCCCATGCTCAGCACCAATCCATGTAACAAGTCATTGATGAAAATAGATTCTTATGGTCATGATACTTGGGCAGAATTGTATACGCAAGAATTTATCGTGTGCAGTGTGTTCACATTGCATGGAAATGTTACATGAGGCCAAATAGAATTAATGAGACAGCATGATGGAATGTACAAAGCACATAATACACATGAGACATTACATGTATTTAAAAAACATCAATTATAGCATTCAATTGTCACATGTTGGGAGGGGACGGTGAATTGTTATATGTCCAGAAAACGACCCACACAGTGTATGAATGTAAACTCAATGAGTGCACTTTATCTCTCGCAGTGCACTTCACATTGCGACTTGATGGGCGGCGTTCAATCGTTGGCACCATCGACACCCGCACACCTGATGCTTTTGCCAGGTCACGTCGTGGTTACTCATTCTGCACCCATCTTTCAATGTCTGCTCTTGGAGGAGCCCGCTGTGTGGCTTTGGCTCTTTCCCTCGGTGGCTGGTGGCACTCCAGTGCCCATCTGTGTAACCTGCCCCTCTCCATGCTGCCTACTTGGGGGAGTGTGATGTGACAGTCCTAATGGCACTGAAGTGATTCCATTATCTCTGTGGTGGGAGCCTGAAAAATATCTGTGCCACCTCTTATGCTGCGGGGACTCATTATCTGTGCAATATATGATGTAGTTCGGGCTCAAGCATAGGTGGAAATAGACTGATTTAATACTTGGCTCCCTTTTCTTTGCTTTGAGACTGGCCTTGCCACCGTTGTTTATTTTTGCTCAGCTGGTTTTGCAGAGGCAAAGTATTTAGTTCAAGTGATTTTAACATTGGGGATAGATTTCAGAACTTCAAAAGCAAGGGAGGGTTGCTGTAAAGGATAAGACTGCTGAGGTGAATAGAAGCTTTTTAAGCACTGCTGTGTGTGTTTTGGTCTTGGTTTCACGCGTGTTGTCTGCATATCCACCTACGGTGGCTTGTGATGTGCATGGGTGAGCTACATGCCTGTTCGATTTAATTAAAGGATAATAGCTGTAGTTAAAAATGACACCTGGAGTGCCAAGCACGATGAAATGTAATGTGTTTGGTTTTGTTCAGTTAACTATTTAGTGATGTGAGTTTTATGCTTTCTGTTGTCATTGTTTCTATTTTAATTCACCAGCACTTGTAAATATAGCTCATTGAGTCTTGAAAGCATTTCTTGGCTTAAAATCAAACAAAACAAACTTTCATTACCCGTGCATTGTTACAATAATAATAATCGCTCCTCGCTCTTGTAGAGAGAGCGGTAAGGCAGCCAGGAGGTGGTGAGCCGATGCCAATAATTGCCCAAGCTTAACGATCCTCTATTTATCACGATGTTTTCGGACAATTCGTGAGTGTCTATACATGTGGGAGGACACAGGAGCACGTGGATAAAACCCACGCGTGCGAGGGGGCAACACTCTATCCCATACAGACGGAAACAGATGGAGATGAGTCCACATTGGCTGGACCACTCTCGCATAGCAGGTCAGAGTATGGCACCTCGACGCCCACGGGAAGGGAGTGTCAGAACAACTGTGTGATACACGAACCCTTGCTGCTGCCTCCACAGGGCTGGACTATAGACGTTCGCCTGCACTGCTCGGGGACAGGTGGTGCTTTCTTGACTTCCAGGCAGTCTGAAGGCCCCTGTTATGTATGTATTGTATACTCTTAGAGCTTTGAATCGAAAGAGCAGGTTTACATTCACGCGTTTGCATTCGGTGTTAAAACAAAGGGCATGGGCGTGTGGAGGTGTTCCGTGACAACTGCCGTGGACGGGGAGCGTGTAAAGGTGACCCTTTGTGTCAAGGCAACGATTATAATGTCGATGCAGACATGTCCCTAGAAATGACCTCCCTCAACAAAGTTGCCCCAGGAGGGTGCAAATGTGGCCTGGTCGGATAGCTCCGCCGATGACCGCTACGGTGGCTGTGTATTGGTCAATGCGAGTGCTTTTGTGTGAATGCAATCTCACGACTCCAATAAGCACGGATGGCAATGTATGGTGTGAAAGAAGTTCAGCATACATACAACTTTAAATATAATGCGTAATACCTAAACATTCCGAGATAGAGCATATGATGATTCTATTTATATTTTGGCAACCGCCATCCTTTTGTGGACATTTATCATACGGGGTTGTGTCCTTATTCGTAAAAGGGAGATAGGATTCGCCTTATAAGGGGATATAAATGTAGATAATCAGCCGTTTGCCTCTGGGGAGTGTGATGTGACAGTACTAATGGCACCAAAGTGATCCCGTTATCTCTCCTGATAGTGCAACAGCCAGAAGTGCCGTTCATATCGGCACGGCACGTTCCATTGCTTTTCTATCAACCTGTGACAAAAATACAGGAGATTAACCCCGAGTGCTTTAAACC
The DNA here is from genome assembly GCF_964198595.1 of Lampetra fluviatilis. Classification (NCBI taxonomy): domain Eukaryota; kingdom Metazoa; phylum Chordata; class Hyperoartia; order Petromyzontiformes; family Petromyzontidae; genus Lampetra; species Lampetra fluviatilis. Next base: position 873,699 of record NC_136279.1, on the reverse strand, counting down.
TTTCCAACAGTTGTCCGTGACAATCTTTAAATACGCTTAGGTTACGAAAATATCAAAATGAAATGCACCCGAAGATCTGTGTGTGTGTGCGTCTCTTGAAACACGGGCATGTGCACTGTTGTAAGATACAGCGTTTTGTCTTATCAGCGTCGTGTCAAGAGAGAAAGAATTGCCCATTTCAAGCTCTCGCTGTGAGCAAAGCAACGTCACTTGCTATCAGGAAACCGCCTCGGGAAGATGACCTCAGAACCACTAAAAGTGATTTTCTGTAGCCTCTTATCCACACGAGATGGTGCCCATTTCCATGCACGCCCTGCAAAGTGTTCATCACGTGGCAATCAGACTTCAATGTCTGATTGCCACGTGCACTCAGAGCTGGAGTTTGCCAACTTGAGCCACCATTGTGCAGTCATTGATGGCCGAGCTGAGACGGTCAACTTGCTACACCTTAGAAACGAAAACCTAGTTTAATCACACGGGGCTGAACCCATATTCAAATCCAAGATGTCAGGATTGGCAGCTGTTATAACCTTCCTGAGCCAGCCGTGGTACAGAGAATCAACTCTCTTTGTCTGCCAGGCCCTCCCCAAGTCTGAAAGCTAATTGTGGTGACCTGTCCCTCTTGCGTTTGCCTTCATGGCCATGCGTGGCCTCCTTGGGCAAGTCTAGGCATGTCCATAAAAAAATGTAATTACAACGAATTTCTGCACTCACATCTATGATGTTAGATTTTTTTCAAGACTATTTTTGTTCAAGAATATACTATTATGTTAACGTTTTTCTGCAGAATGCAAGAGCACTCTCTGCCTACATATAAAAAAGACTAATCAGCACCTCTTAACCTGCAGCGCCAAAGCCTCTGAGGGGTTCCCCGGGCTGTGGGATGGTGAACGTGTTGGATTCATTTTCTGCGTCAAGAGCTGCGCCACAATGCGGCTCAAAAACACACACAGCCCTCCTTTTCTACCGCACAGCCGGGTTGTTTTTCCACTGCAGAAGCTGAGCCATGCCGCTGACACCGCAAGCAATGAACACGTCATGTTGTGTGTATATGACACGCGCACGACTGGGGAGCGGGGGAAGAGGTGATGTGCATTCAACTCGGGGGATGGCGTCATTATTTTCCTCAACGAATTACCGTCGTTGCATGCGATTGCGCCGTCATTAACGAATACATTTGTGTCACCCTCGCTGTCTCAAGATGGCCCTGATGCAGCTCTTGAAGCCCATCTCGGAGAAGGTGCAGGAGGTGCAGGGACTGCGGGAGAGGAACCGCGGCAGCGTGCTCTTCAACCACCTGTCGGCGGTCAGCGAGAGCATTCCTGCACTCGGCTGGGTCACCATGGTGAGCGGGATGGCCTGGCAGCACCTAAAATGAATGTCGTTTGTTATACAATCGGTGTCGTTTCTTCCAACAGGCCACATTGGGATTAAATAGGATAACAATGGATGGGATTTTAATTGTAGTTTTTTATTATTGTGGGTCATTTTTAAATGTTATATTTGGGCTGAGTTACTATACGAGCGTTCAACTCTTGCGAATAACGTCCCACGTGTTTGACGTCCGCTTTCATCAGCAGATGGGGCGCTTGGTCGAGTTCCTTGCTTACGTTTCATAAACACCGTGTGCCTCATAGGTGCAGCTTAGACAACACCATGTTTACGTTATGTTCACTTTCGACCACAGACTGCGTTATTTATCTTTTGTTTTGTCCACTTTTCTCCACGTCCTGACCGCAGGCCCCCACGCCATCGTCTTACGTAAAGGAGATGAATGATGCGGCGATGTTTTACACAAACCGCGTCCTGAAGGAGTATCGCGACTCGTGAGTAGCGGCGTCACACTCGCGTCGCCTCGAACGGCGGCACAGCTGCTGCGGTCACTGTAAATGAGGGTTGAGAGCTCACATGAGCATCTTCTGTTGCCTGCGTACGTGCACCAACTTTATATATGACCTCATGGTGGGGCTCAGAGCTGGGAAGGGCCTTGTGGAAGTCGACATCCTACAGTAGATGAATCACGGTTGATGGTGATGGTGGGAACTCATTGAGACAACAGTGTCTTGCAAGGCAGGCCTGCCATGTAAACGAATGCAAATGTGGTTTGTAATATCGACACAGAAGTAAATCGACAATACAAGCATAACATCAAGATGAGAAATTTACTGTTTGGCAAAGTAAAATAATACATTTGTATATATTTTAGAAATGTGCATATCTAATTTATAATCTCCTGTTAGAATCACTAAGGATGATAATTTGGAATATTGTCTTCACGAGCACTTCATTTCATAACATGGTATTGGCATTTGTTAATTCATTTGAAAGTTCAGTCGTTGAAGTTATTCTTATTTGTACGTTTATTTACCCATGACTTTCTTCCAGGAGGGTCCTATCATATTTCTTTCTCAGGAGGTGGCAATGATTGTTCTGTAGATTCCAAAAGAGTGCTTGTAGGTCTTCTATTTCAAATTGGGACCGTGGAGTTGAGCTCTGCTGTCTTCTTGTCTGGAGCGCCCTCCAGTGGGACAACTGCTGCTCGATCAATGCAATCAGTCTGCTCCAATTTCACTCCCAAGCCCCTCATGGCTTCACCTAAAACACATTGTTCTGAGATGCCAATATGCACCCTGCACTTCAGCTTGCTTACCTTTGAATGGGAAACGTTGTCAGCCATTGCACGCTGAGAGATTGATATATTGAGACTTAATTCTAGATTTGAGATCTAGATTGATAGATTGAGACTGATACCTGTCACATGATGACTACAAAAAGAACATTTGAAAACTGATGTTTCCAGATGTTGATTAAGCTACAGTTTACACGTTTAAGAATTTATATGTACGATAGAATGATACAAAAAAACTTCCATTAATTCATATTCAAAGCCTAACAATAACACGACACACAGCACGCTGTACAAAGTTAACACATGCAGAAACTCTGCCACTGCTCTCTCGCTCCCTGGCTCACCTCGTGTCTGCGTTGCAGAGCGTGTTGTCTTGGCGAGCTGGACTCGTGCAGGTCTCCATTGAAGTAGCCCGAGGCTGATTTAAAAAGGAATATGATATTCAGTTCATCCATAGTAACAACAGCATTTTAATTCCTTGTGGTAAAAGTTCAGTGGAAATATAATTACGGGTATTGGTATGTCAACTGTACACCCAGACATCGTGTGCAATTTACCGAATTTGTATGTATTCTTAAGATAATATAGCCAATAACATAATGTAGATTTGTTTTACTAAACGTAAGTGCCATATTCGTGTGCACTTTATGCTTTGTAAATGTATTGGCAACCTACTGTGAAATATTGTTGTATCGATGCCACCAGTTTGCTATGTGTGCGCTGTTTGTGGTAGTGACAAGAGGCACGTGGAGTGGGTGACAGCATTCCTGGGCATCTGGAAGGAGCTGCAGGCCTACATACGAGAGTACCACACTACCGGCGTCGAGTGGAAAGATTCGGTACCTTTCTTATCCTTCATCTTGTGCCAGCCCCTAATTGTATTTGCATGCCCCCTATAGCCTGCCATGGACAGTTTCAGACAACCTGGGTCATGTTGGTAAAAAGGACAGCTTCATTAAAATTTGTGGGATTTGGCAAGATATGGAGATGCTTTTGGTTGATGGTCATTTTGTCAGTTTATTTACAAATATGCCCAGTTTTTTTCTAATAGTCAAATTATTCACCACACACACTTCTATTTGTTTTTGGCAGGCAAGGTGTAAATTGGGAAATAGTAATTGTGCTTTTAATAATTTGGTGAATTAATAATAAACCATAAAACACTTTAGGCAGCGGACTTGCCGTTTCGAATTTGGAAGAAGTAAAAACTCATCGTGGAAAATGACCGAACATTCACCACATAAAATATCTGCGTTTATTCAGGCTTTCTGCTTTTAAACGTAAAATAAAGACAGCTGCCAGCTTGGCTGTTGCAAAGATCGTTTTAAAGATCAAAGGAAAATAAAATCAGGTTCTTTTTTTACAGACACAAACGACGAAAATTCTCAGCACATTTTTTGTTTTCATCCTACTAGAGTGAATGTCGTTTTTTTTCCCTGACATCCAACATGAGGCCCTGAAGTGGCCACCTGCCTGGCGGGTGGCCTGCCACTGTGGTCTCGTTGTACAGGGCCACCAAGGAATTCAGTGTAAGGGCTCAGCCCTTTTGTGGATGAACTGGCAGTTTGGACAGGACAGCTGTTGATCAGTTGCGGATTATTTTTTTTTCGGCTCTCAGCTGTTCAGCACTTGCTCTTAGGGGCCCTCGTGCGCAACAGCTGAGTAGCGACTTCAGCCTCCAGCGTCGCAGTCATTAAACCATCGCGAAGGTGGTTTGGCTTTTCATATAAATAGCTTGCGTGACAAAGCAGCAGCTTCGCTTGCCGAAACTATTTTTCATTGGCATTTGTCGTAAATTATTTTGAGTTCTTTTCATAGCGGTATACTGAACGTCTGTCATTTTTCTATCGCTTGTAATGTCGTGCGGGCATTGGTAATAATAGCTCTTGGAATAGCAGGGTGGCAACCTGGAATTTTGAAATCGCTGAAATGTGATGCTTGCACTTAATACTAAACCTCTGCGCTGTACCTCCGTGCTGTTATCTGAGCAGGTTATGTCCATCATTGTGACCGCATATTCAAGGTGTAGTTTAATGCAGAGAGACTTAGTGCGAAACAAGAACATGTCTGCGATATTTGCGTTGTAACAAACGGAAGTCAAGGCAACATAACGTACATGCTGCTAATCGTGATGTTACATATTTTAGTCAAAACTGATCTCGGAAGGTACGGTGATCGGTGTATTCTTATAATCGTGAGATTTTTTTTTTCTCCTTGGGTTAAGCATTTATCTGAAAATAATGAATTGTGACATTTCGCAAAATGAGTAAAAAAAAATACTTTTCACTTCAGACAGTCACAGCCTTTCCCCATTAAAAGATTTGCTCCCCTTACAGCGCTGATGCGGCATGCCGTCAATTTAGTGTATTATTCCTTCCACTCTTTCTGTCGCTGTGATTGATTGCTGACGTGTGGTTTTTTCCAAGGCCGTGCGTGAAGCTACTGGAAGTTCTTTGACCCAGAATTGGCCGTTAAGCTGTTTGCCAGTGTGTGTGTGTTTTTTGTGTGTGTACGCCTTCTATAGTGCTTTAAAAGGGCTAAACTCTGCACGTGTGCGCATTATGAAACTTCATAAGTTCCATTTAGTGCAGTGTCTTCTTACCACAGGTTAGCTTTGTATTCATACAACTTTAGCAGTTATGTAGTGTCTCCCAAACATGTATAAGAAACATTATTTGAACAATGTAGAATTATAGACGGTGAATGACTGTAGAGTCACTGCTATTTTGACTTGGGGTTTTTAAAGGTATATTGTTACTTTATTTAGGCTTCCCCTTGAGGGAGTCCTGTATTATTTGTGAAAAACCTAGCCACATGTGTAAATTGCAAGTAATTTGACAAAACCTGGCTTTCATGAAAGCCAATTTTTTATATATATATATAATTTCCTGGGCTTATTATGTGAGAGTTGTCCTTTGTAAGTTTATGTTGGTTTAATACGATGCAAATCTGCAGGCATTGTCTTCAATAACAGTGCTGCTATTCAGGATCAGCTGTGCCGTATGCTGTACAAAGAAAATATAGAGTATTTTTGGCTCCGTATAGAACAATTAAATATGCATTATGCTTAACAAATGGTTTTGTACTGCAGTAACAACAATGCTGCACATTTTGTATACAGACGGTCCACTGAAATGTAATATCGGTGATGCATTACAGCGGCCTGGTAGGCCACGTAGCCTGTAGTGAACCCACAGCAGGCAATCCGCATGTTCCTCTCTTCTCTCTTGCAGAACCCAAAAGCAGAAGAGGCAACCTCAGGTGCACTCTCGACGCCTCCTCCTCCCCCTCCTCCCCCTCCACCCCCGGGTCCCCCGCCCCCTCTGCTGCCGTCCCTGGCGAGGCAGGACAGCGCGACGGGAGACCGCTCGGCGCTCTTTGCCGAGATCAACCAGGGCGAGGGGATTGCCAGAGGTATCGCTTCCACCTTGCACAGCTGATCGCCCGTCAGCCTCCGGCGACGCGTCACCCGTGGGTCCCGGCCATTAACACGGAACCCTGAGGACGTTCATCATCATTATCATCATCACGTCAGTCTGACTCTGAGCCGCAGAATTACCGCTGAATCCTTAGAATTCTCGAGGGAGTTTCGTCTCTTGACAGGAGGGTATCCCAAGTGTGTTAGTGATGTTCAGCCTGACTCTCTGAGCCTCGATGCTGGGATGTCTCAATAGGGTCTTAAAATAAAACATAGTGTGTAGCTCTTTGTCAAGCCACTGTTGGATGATGATCACCCCACGCCATTTCGGTGACGGGGGTTGATTGGCCATACTTCACCACGCTGGCCAGTAAAGGAGAGGGGGTAAGGACTAGTAGAGATGCCCGCTCACTGCTGATGTTAACCGTGACTGGAAATCAAACGTAGGTCGCTGGGTTTAGAGTGCAGTTCGCCCAACACCTGCTCCAGTGCTGCTCCCTTTACAAACACTTAAACACGATAAAAGTGTCCGTCAAATTGCTCACCGCTGACATTCCTTCTTTTTTTTGTCAACGTCCGCTGTTATCCCATGAACACCGATATGATAATGTAGTATTCGCAGCGATGATTGTGGCGAGCAGTTGTCTTTGTCTCCAACATAATCCGTTCCCTTTTGCGTACAGATACAACGTGTGCAGTCTGGAGAGTTTTATTGGTATATTACCATGCAGTTTCTTCCTCACATTCATGTACATGCAGGTTTCTGAGACTCGTATAACGCACATAGTCAAGGCATATCACATAAGCATTGATAAATCATCAATTTGTATTAATTTTACAGTATTATTGAGTCAATCCTAAAAGACCAAAGTCAACAATATAACGAAACATCGTTCTTTGGGAAATCTGGTGATGGCTGACATCTCTTACAACACACCAATCACTTTCCAAGGTCAATTTGCCACAACCGCGGAACATTTGCTGAACACTAAAATTAAAATATTACCTTTGTTGATTGTGTACCGAAGTGATAGCAGAGATAGTGGAGGCATGCGATGCTTGTGCAATTAGGGTTTATTGTGTTTGTGAAATGGGTTAATGCCTACACAGGTGCAGGCATAATGCACGGCAAGGTAAGGTCATTTCTGAATGTCCGTGTTTGTTATATAATTGCACCTGCGGTGTGTATAAGGGAGAATGTGTGTGCTTAAAAATACATTTTCATGGTCCTGTAGTTGTTTATCATGATGCTATTCTGCTTAAACACCTAATTACACATGTTAAGGGTCATGTAACAATAAGTTATACATTTCTGTCATGCTAACATATGAACTAATCATGAGGGCTATTGATAATGACAACTTAATATCATCACACTCACATTCACTTCCTTTTAACACGCTTGGCTGGGACCAATGACGTAATGTTCTGTTCACGTGACAACGTTTGACCATGTTGGGTGGTGGAGGGCATATGACACCATTTGGCGTGAGACTCAAGTGATCTTACCCAAACACACAATTACGAATCCTGGTCACGAGAACCAACGTGTTAAATTAGGAAATCACTTTTGTCTTGTGTCCTTTTGACAGTCAATTAAAGATTATTTTTAAAAAATCTGTTTTTCTTTTATGCATAAAACTAGTTAAAAAAAAGTTACGATGAAAATTAAAGCATCACTGTTTTATTCTGTGTAATGTTTGACTTGTGTTTGATGAAAGTATGACACGACTCTGTGGCTGAAGCCCCCTTGCGAGCTTGTGGCCACGCAGCGTGAACGGGGCTGCCCTCGTGTGTCACCACGCACAATGGAGTCGCGTTCTTTGACTTCTGGCGGGAATGTTGACTGCGAGCGCGGGTCTTTAAAATATTTAGTCATCTTAGTAAAAAAAAATGCACACACTCGCGCATGTGTGTGGGTGTGTGGGTCTTGCCACTAAGCCCAGTCAGACTTGACACATCCCCGTTCGTCATCGCGCCCTTTATGACTTGTTTGAAAAGTCAACCGTAGTTTTGATCGCGTCTTGATAGAGGCTTTAAACCGTTGCTAGGGAGGGGATAAAGTACTCGCCACGTGTAACAAAATACTTTGTGCGTCACTATTTAAATGTTTAAAATAACGCCTCTCGCTTTGATAATTTGTACAAGGTCTACACCGCCGCATTGAAAGTACGAGGACTTAATAGGAGCAACGTGTCATTTTGCACATGTCTGCAGTGAGAAGGACATCATTGTGTGATGCCGGTCTTAGCCACGGCTCGCTACCCCACGTGTGGCAAGCCATGGTAATCCAGCACTTTGGAATCAAGGGTGTGTGGATCACGTACATTTGAAAAACTCGCAAAGCTGCTGGCCTGCAAGCTGGCCTTGATATGGCAGTACAGCAAATGGGGTTCTGCAGCCACCTGGGCAGATAGGAATCTCTAAATAAACACCACAGGTCGTTAAATATGAATGTTCTATGATGTTTTGTCCGCACTAAGCTACGGATGCAATACAATTTTCTCAATTGTGTCACTGCTGCTGTTTTGTTAACTCGCGTGTTTAATAACTGTGCTCACATTTACCTGTTGCCTGTGATTATTGGCACACAGGCATGAATTGAGTTTTCATCACTTAAATATTGGACCATTTTGACTTTTCAAACGTTGCTGCGAGTTGTAGCTAGTGTGGAACGAGGACAGAATGTGTTAACAACCATAATCACAGCAATCGTTATTATAATAACAACGACGACGACGAAGCCTGACTTGGTTGAAACTCTCGCCGGTCTCTCAGCGTTGAAGCACGTGTCGGACAAAGTGAAGACCCACAAGAACCCAGGCCTCCGTGCGCAGGGCAGCGTGAGCCGGGGGGACAGTCCACAGTCGTCGCCCCACAGGGCGCTCGCCGCTCGGAAACAGCAGCAGCCCGTGCTCGAGTTAGAAGGCAAGAAGTGGAGAGTGGTGAGTCGTCACGACCGCCGCACCCCCGTGCCACTCGATTCCTACAGCGTCGGTTTGTCCGCACAACGGAGAGGAGTCGATGTGAAACGTCTCCCCTCGGCTCCGGTGAGCATTGGTTAGCACTGCCCTCTGCCTGTCGATATACTCAGCAGTAGTCAGTGGTGGAAATTCCACATTCCTGTGGGAGGGACCAGACACGCACCTCCGCACTTGACCTCCCAGAAAGTGGATTTGTTTTGCCGAGTGGTTGAGTTAACCTCTGACCGGGATTTGAACTCCTAATCTCGTGACCGATTGCGAGTCGAACGCTCTGCCAGTATCCGCATCCGGCCACAATGTAACACAGCGGTGATTCTAACTTGTTATGTCGCAAGCTCTTGATATGCTGCTATCAGCTATCTATCATTTTAACGTGCCCGTATGTAACGGCGATTTACCGAGAGCGTCGGGTGCGGTTTGCCAGGAGTACCAGGAGAATGCCGAGGGTCTCCTGATCGAGGACACGGAGCTCAAGCAGGTGGTGTACGTCTTCCAGTGTGTGAACAGCATGCTGCAGATCAAAGGCAAAATCAACTCCATCATCATCGGTGAGCTCCTGAACAGCCCAATGCAACACGTGAAAACGAACTAGGGGGATAACGCTCTTAACCAACGCTGGCACGTGCACTTGATTAAACTCTAGGGGTATTGTCATATCTTTTTACACGCACTTTGATTGACATTTTTTCACTCCACTGCTGGATGAGGGCCTCCCCACACCGTGCGGGTCATGGGGGTTCTTTGACCATACTTCGCTGCGCTGGTCAATACGGGTTGGTGAAGGTTGCGAGCGTAGATGTTGAGCTTAGAAGTACACTACAACAATGGATTTTGTTTCATTCCCTTTATCCCAAGCGATAGCTTCGTCGTGATACTGCGTTCTTGTCATCGAAGACCATGTTTTGGTGTGCATTGGTCATGCAGTGAAGTCATTTGTTACCATTGCTTCGTTGTTGCAGATAACTGCAAGAGGTTGGGGTTGGTCTTTGAGAACGTGGTTGGCATCGTAGAGGTCATCAACAGCAAGAGTGTGCAACTGCAGGTACTCGCATGTCTCCTGGGAATCACACGTGGATTTCTACACATTTGTAATCACTTTCTTGAATTCAAATGTAATGTTTGTTCCCAGCTAAATGAATCACTTTAGACCATTTCAAGAACAATGTGCAATATGCATGAAGCACTTTTTTGCTGTTTTACACACGTTATATATTGAGCTTTCATCATATTGGGTGCAGCAATAAAGTATTATTGGCTTGTGCTGTTAGGTTATCACTCAAATTGAAAGCCAGAAAATCTCTTTTGGTAAGAATTGGAAACACAGGGTTATGTGATTGTCACTCTTTTGAGTTGCAGTCTGTTGAAATTACTGGGCGATAAATATTCTATTGTTTAAAATATGTGCAGTCTTATCAAACTTGAGATTACATTTGCCCTAGAGTCATGTGTAAGGAAAATAATAGGTATGTATTGGCAGTCCAAGAAAACTATTTCAACGAATTCATCCTCCACTGTGTTTGCCTATGAAATACTAAATCTCTTTGTCAAGCGTTAAACTGAAATTTGTTGACTTTTTCAAAGTCTTTTTGCAAATAGTTTCTATTGACCTCCACACTATCTGCCACTGACAAGTATTAGTGGCGAGAACGTGATGCACAATGTTTCAGTTTCTGTTTTTAAAGTCGAAAAGTTAACACGAGCGCCCTGCGCGTCGCGTGTCACGCTCGTGTCACCCTCGCGAGCGCTCCGCTTCAGCCTTAACGATGACCCTCCCCCCCCCGCGCCGTACGACAGGTGGAGGGGAAGGTCCCGACCATTTCCATCAACAAGACGGACGGCTGCCAGGTGTTCTTGAGCCCCCAGTCCCTGGATTGCGAGATCGTGAGCGCCAAGTCCTCCGAGATGAACATCCTCGTTCCTGACCACGACGATTACGTGAGTCTGTCCGTCATGAGCGGCTCCTTTCTCTCGCGCTGTACTCTTCGGTGCGTTCGTAGGAGGTGGGGAGACATTGTTAGTCTGTGTCGTTAGTTTTTGTTGCAATGAGCAAGTCTAAAGCCAACCGTTGTGTGGTTTTTAATATCTTAATTTTAGAACTTTCGTGACTGCAGGAATTATTATTTGGTTCTTTCGGTTAAGTCACGTCTAAAGATAAAATAATAAATTAAATTAAATAATAGAATACGACGTTTCGATTGCAACACAAGCAATCATCATCATCAGGTATAATGAAATAGCGACATAAAATCTAACCAGAAAACTATAGACAGACATATTAGCAGACAGATATTACCAAGATACATAGCGAGAGCAACACAAGTAACAGAGAGGGGTGATCGTCTCTGTGTGGTGGCCTTAAATAGACAGAGGGGGGGCGCAGGCAGAGAGGGAGGGGGGTTAGAGAAAAAATTAGCATATCAATTGGTGCTGCAAGAACGATTACACGGCAAGCAAGCCTGAAAATCAGGAGAAAGACACACAAAAATTAAATAACCTAGTAAAATTGTGTGTTGACCGACCCTCTGTGTTGTATTACATTACATTTCGATATTTTACTAGGTTATTTAATTTTAGTGTGTCTTTCTCCTGATTTTCAGGCTTGCTTGCCGTGTAATCGTTCTTGCAGCACCAATTGATATGCTATTTTTTTCTCTAACCCCCCTCCCTCTCTGCCTCCGCCCCCCCTCTGTCTATTTAAGGCCACCACACAGAGACGATCACCCCTCTCTGTTACTTGTGTTGCTCTCGCTATGTATCTTGGTAATATCTGTCTGCTAATATGTCTGTCTATAGTTTTCTGGTTAGATTTTATGTCGCTATTTCATTATACCTGATGATTGCTTGTGTTGCAATCGAAACGTCGTATTCTATTATTTAATTTAATTTATTATTTTATCTTTAGACGTGACTTAACCGAATGAACCAAATAATAATTCCTGCAGTCACGAAAGTTCTAAAATTAAGATTGAACCACTTCTACGGGGAAGTTTTAAGCTTATCTTTTTTTCTCTCTCTCTGGCGACTTGTTTTCTCTGCCTGTGTCCTCTTTAGAATGTTCACACTCAAATTCTAACTTAGCAATCTTTGAAATACGTAATCAACCAGGCTATGCGTTAATTGTGTGTTGACCGACCCTCTGTGTTGTATTACATTACATTTCGATATTTTACTAGGTTATTTAATTTTAGTGTGTCTTTCTCCTGATTTTCAGGCTTGCTTGCCGTGTAATCGTTCTTGCAGCACCAATTGATATGCAAATTTTTTCTCTAACCCCCCTCCCTCTCTGCCTCCGCCCCCCCTTTGTCTATTTAAGGCCACCACACAGAGACGATCACCCCTCTCTGTTACTTGTGTTGCTCTCGCTATGTATCTTGGTAATATCTGTCTGCTAATATGTCTGTCTATAGTTTTCTGGTTAGATTTTATGTCGCTATTTAATTATACCTGATGATGATTGCTTGTGTTGCAATCGAAACGTCGTATTCTATTATTTAATTTAATTTCTTATTTTATCTTTAGACGTGGTTTTTAATATATTGATGAGATGGAGCGATGAAATACGTTTGCGTGCTGGTGCTCTGCTGGATGTGCTAAATCCCAGGATTGTGAGAGGTGTCGGAGGCTTGCGGAGGCCGTCATCCAGCAGTTGATTAATCTTGGCAAACGATTCATGAACTTGAATTATTTCAAATTACAAATGTGCTTTTTTTTTGACATTCCCAAGTCTCGAGCCAGCCAATTTGTTTTCACTCCATATCGTTCACGACATTGAATGTTTATTAGAATAGGAGCGCAAGTTCCCTCTTTGAGTGTAACCTTGTCGAATGCATTTTCTCTTTCCCCACAGCGAGAATTCCCAGTGCCCGAGCAGTTCAAGACCGTGTGGAACGGTCACAAGCTTGTCACCGAAGCCTCAGAGATTGCCGGATAGCCGTGGGGGGGTCTGTAGCAGCCAAGGGAACGTCTCCTGGCTGACAGTTCTGCAGGCTCTGCGTGCACGGTCGCGGAGATTTGATGTTCTTTCACCACATGCCATTCAATATTGCTCCTACCACAAACGTATTCATCATGAATTACTTAAACTCTGAACAGGTTAAACGAAGTAAAGCAAATATAGTAAGAAGTAAAACGCTCAGGCTGATGCCAAATAGGATTCAATTATGTAATGATATCATATATTATAATAGTTGCATCGAAGCTAAACCTTCATTGCTTTGTAAGCAGGTGTAATTGAATATAATTTGAGGTTTTCCACAGCTGTTGTAGAAGTCAGTAGGCAGCTGAAATGTACGATTATCCATCGGTGTAAAACTCTCACCTGCAGTGTCATACAGATGGTCGCGAGGTCATACTTTACGTTAACGACTACGTGTTTAGTGCCATAATTATTTAAGGAAATTATCTGCAATGGTAATGGTTGATATTGTTGTGTACATATCTATACATCTACAGCGAGTAGAGGCTGGCCAGGCAGCTTAGTGTCGGAGCCAGCGGCTCACAGTTGGAATTGGCTCAGCCCATCATCCCACCAGGGTCGATAACATAAGTCCCGTGCAGAGACTCACCCCTGCCATGGGAATGTGTAATTTTCACAACTGGGTCAGGGCTGTAGACGAGAGATGAGCACCGCCTGAAATCACTTTTATTTAATTTCTGACAGCTGGCAAAAAAAACGAGCAACTAAAATTGTTAGGCCACAGAAAGGTTCTTATCATAAATGCTCGCTTTTAAGAATGTAAACGTTTGATATTTTTATTCACAGATGCGCAAGTGAAAATTCAATGGAATTGAACCTTACTCGGGAAAAAACAAACACGTGCATTGCTCATCCTTTCCACCGATAGATTTTTGTGAATACTGAATGGGAATCGGGAGGATTTAAAATCGTATTGCTTAGACGAGGGTGGGTTTTTTGGATGTTCTCAGTTTGCATCGAGCACAGAGGCAGCGCTATCGGATGGAGGCGTTTGGCGAGTGCAGCTTCCGCTGGGATGCGCACGGAGAGCGCTCGCGAATTTGGGCAATGCCCTATCAGTAGCTCGGGAAGGGAATGGGAGGGATTTGATTTTGGTCGTAAAGTGATCCCCCGGACTGTAGCGCTGATCTTAATCAGCCCCCTTTGAATGCGACACTTCCCCCGTAATGTCTCGCCGTAGGCCACAGTTGGCGAAAGTCGCCGGTCACGATGTCGCCATTCGTGTTCATTGCAGCCCTGGTACGTGGTTCTTTTACACCAAGCACGGTTGGCTACGTACAGTGCGAAAGAAGTTACAAGCAGCTCCTTGGTGAGCGAGCTGGCATAAATGATGTACACGTCGTGGGGAGAGAGTGCTGTCAAACCCATTTTAAGCTTACAAACCAAATTGCTGCACATGATGGAGAAATTATTATGTCATGGTAATGTAATTCGTTCATGCATATCAAAGGCGAGATGGTGTGTTCAAGATTCACTATTAATGTATCAATCAAAATAGTTATAATCGTATAACATATGTAACCATCGTGGTAGAATAATCAAAAGTCTTAAACTGGCAGTCCGGTTTTTTTTCCTTCTAGGCCACCATCGACATCACTGCCATCGTGCAATTTGTGCCAGCAGCCATGCGGTTTGTCAGCTGAAGCATATACATGCTTTACACTTTAAAATGGTATGCTAATCATTGCCTTTGTGTACTGTTAAACACAATAGTCAGCTCTTACTCTACAGAACAGCTGATGAGTCGTTTTGGCAAAACGTTGAAACAAAGTGGAGTTTTTTTGTTTGACGAACTACAAACAACCTTGCACATTCATGCATCATGCAAAGCGCGATTTGGAAAAACGCCAGCTGTCCATTTGCTTGTTGCGTTGTTTACGCACAACTACTGTGATGATTTTAACGCGTTGTCGTCGGCTTTGTTTAGTCCCGTGTGCATAGCAGAGCATGCTCTGCTACATTTTAGACGTGCGACCATTGCGGCGTTATCCTTTTGAGAGTTTTGTACCGAGCATCAATCATTTCGTGTTTTGGTGGTGGCGCACTCGCCCGCGCCGCCTGCTGGCTGCGTCGCGGTGTCGCACTGAGCTCTTCACGATCTCGGTGCGATCCCCGGCTTTGCCATGGATGGCCTGCGATTGGCCTCGCGAGATGAAGTTGACATGCTGGAGGAATACTGAGTCACCCCCGTGATTGTCAGCGGGCTGCGTTGGCCGAAATTTGATATCCGCCTGCCACTCTGTGCCCGGCTGCGGACATTCCTCCACCATTGTGTGCGTGTTGGCTGCGGCTGGCATGAGTGGGGCAACTCTGCTGGGGTGGTGAGGATGGGAGGACCTCGGGAGCGGTGTTCGGGGCGGTTGGCACAGGAGAGATCTGTGTTCTGGAGGATTTAGCTCGATGCAGTTATGCCTGTCCATATATCGCTTGCAGACGATTAAGGATTTGTAGAATTCAGCATGATCACTGAAGACTGAAAGCTCATTATTAAGCATGGATACACTTGAGTAAACTTGCAATATGCTAGACATGATGGGCTTATAAAGGGAACGATTAGTGCTTTGCACATCCAGTACAGTATAACAGTACTCGTATTAACTTTGGCGTTGCGATTGGGTAGTGTGTTCAAGCTTCCATAGAGGGCTTACGCATTTGGGTTATTTAAAAAAAGCTCACCACACTACATGCTTCGAAACGTGGGAACTCCTGAAAGCTTTCAATTCGGGAGCCAATTGTACCCGACAAAAGCCAGAGTGCAACTTGACGTCGCCGTTGTTCCTCGCGCTGCTCGCAAGCCGCTCGGCTCCGCCGGGAAGAGGGACCCACAGGGTGGCAATCTTCCCGGTCGAGTGTTGTCCACCGCGTCTGCCAAGCGGCATGACCACCACGTGGCATCGAGCAGATCAAGTAACGTAGACTCCTCGATTCCCGGGTTCCAGTGCAGCGTGCAGGCAAGAACATGTTTTGTTTATCTTACCACTTTACAACATGAACATTGGTCGGCTGTTTCGCGGCAATGCCTCTTCTACAGAGCACGTGAAATATTCGCATGCCTGTAAATGGGGTTGCCTCGTCAATAAAAACTTGGAACATGATGGGGAAAGGAATATCAAGGAGCCAACGAGGGGAGAGCTGCCTGGACATGCATTGTATTAAGTGGTATTCAGTGTTACTATTACTGCTGTATTACTACCCAACTACCACATACCGGCACGTCTAATGCCCGCAGAAAACTTACACATGACAGATTTGCCAGGATGATTACCTTGGGAAAGTGAGTACAGGTTATGACCCATACACGACTACATGTTTGTTTAAAGTCACTGCTGATGAAGATGCTTGAAAGGGTTTGTTTTCCTGATTTCTGTACATCACTGCCAACCGAGACACGTGCGTTTATGTTCGTTGTAACAAGCAATTATATTTTAATGTCAGCCAAATTTGCGGCAAGGCAGTCGTGACCTCAGTACAATAGTGGAGCTGATTTCATGCGGCGGTCTCAGTTTTGATATTAGAAGTTCAAAGTGGATCGCCTTACTTACTCCCTACACGTGTGTGCGTAGGATGCAGTTGAGTTATATCATTTATTTTTCAAAGGCACGTTTACAAATAAATATATTTTGCAACAGGCACCCACGAGAACACACAAATAAAACTGTATATGCCTGTGCACAGATGCTTAAGAAGACCTTAAACGCGTGAATAGTCGGTGACCAACACAACGACGCCCTAGCCTCCTCTAGCGGTGGATTCGGGTGTTGCATCAGACGCCACCGTGGCACTAGACCCAGCCACACCTTGCCAATGCCTCTCTCGGTCAATAATGATGGGAGCGATGTCAGTGCCACTGCTGTAATTCACACTGAGCCACATCGCCTCAAGTATTCATAAGGTATATTATTACATGTCCTTGTGGTATACGAAATCACGTAAGAGCACAAATGTCAAGCTGTTAGAGATGCGGTTCTGCACTTAGCATGCATAGTGCTTCTGTCGTGCGCGTGGTAGCGATAGATGCATTGCAACTGTTTTAGATTGTAGAGGAGGATGTGCTTCTGCACCTGTAATGTGATTGTGGTCTTACTAGCTTGACGAACGAAGCCGTAAACGGACGTCTGTGTCGTACGCAGTTGAGAATAAAACATGTTGAAATAATCTTGACTCAAAGCTTTCGTGACTGCAGGAATTCATATTCTTTGGGTCTTTCGCTAAAGTCACGAAAGACATGTTTCGATCGCAACACAAGCGGTCGTCATCAGGATGACGTAGATTTTTTGTTCTTTTCTTTGAACCTGTCTACGTGACTTTACCGAACGACCCACAGAATATGTTGAAACATTGTTATTGAACAAGTGTTGCGGTTCTTTGTTTATTAATTTGTATGCCTCCGAAGCATGTCCATGAACGGTTTTGTGTGGGGGTTGTTTGATCATCCTTCACCACGCTGGTCAGTGCGGGTTTGCAGGGAGCATAGACGGAGGATGTGAGTCGATGACTCTATAGCAGTGTCGTTTGTTACACTGCCCTCTGCTGTACACCACGCCACTAAGCAACCATTACTGATTTAGATTGTCTCGAGATGGAACCCTCTGGAGCTGCCCCGACTGGAGGCCCTTCCAGCAGCAGTGGCGTGAGCGAGATATTGCAGGGCTGCGCCTCCACCTATCTACCATATGTGGCTGTTACGATGCATAACGCACAACAGTTCATCCGTTTTGCATCAGACTAGACACACTCGCAGTGGATTGGCGTTACATTTGAATTTCATTTCTTTAGAAACTGCATTTTGTGTTTAGTTTGTTGTCCTACCCCCGCACCTCCGATTAGCACGGTTGGCTACGTATAGTGCGAAAGACGTTCAACATACACACATACATGCATGAGTAAGTGCGGTTGGACTGCTCCAATTTGAATCGCTCAATATTTTTCCGTACGCTGCCAGGCTAGCTTGGAGTACGGATTGTTGGCGTAAGGCACTACCACGAGAATACTGCACAAGGAATGTCCATCTATAATACAGCAATCCTAGATTATGTGTTCGCTACGTTCCCATAATGTTATGAATCGGGATATCGGGGACGACCTGGTGCCAAAATAAATCCAGAAACATCGGCCCGGACTGTTCCAACTGAAGGTTTGCACTGGTTACAGTCCTTGACGGTTCCTAGGAAGAGCCCTGAGCGTTTGGTAATCTATCATCTATTGTCAATGATAGACCATTCCTTTAGGACTGAATTAAAAAAGACACTACTTGATAACTAAAGCTATGACTTCTCACAATTTAATTTAATTCCTTGCTTAGATATTTTCGCGCATCTTGTGATGGCCATATTTTATAGATTGGGGGAAGAAGTCTCGAATTGTGAGAGGTTACAAAATATATTCTAAATACGCAAGCCTACCGCGAGAGGGCAGCAGAGCTTCAGGTTGTAACATTGTTGTTATGATTAAGCTCACGCTTGTTTACCCAATACATCCTCACTGAGTCTCTACTCTTTTCAGAAGGGTCGTGCCAAGGTTTGGCAGCAGAGAGAGATGTGTTCGCCTGCTGCTGCGTTATCCCAATCGAGTGATGTGCGGGTAAATATTCCGCAATGGGATGTTTGGCCAATGCCAATTACCTTTTTTGTGACGAGCTAACAACATCATTTAGAGCACCACACGACGGCATGAAGCAAGCCAAAAGTCTTTGTCATGTTTGTATCTGCTGTTTTATGATCACAACTTTAACGTTTTATTATATTAATAACGGCCGATCGGAAAGTCGCTTGCGGTGTAAAGTGGATTTGTTCCCACCTCTTTCAAGATGTCTGGCCAAGGTGGAAGAGTAGGCCAAACACCCTCCAGATTGGCGCTCAGAAGGCATCTGGAGTGGAGGCGCTTCTACCAGCAGTGAAGCGAGAACGCAATTGCAGTGCTCCACCTCGACATTTGTAAACCTCAATGTCCGAAACTCAAAATGCTCACCATTTGGTTGAACAGTTATTCGAAAATATATCTTAAAATAAATATATATACGAAACATTCCAACGAATCTGAGTTTTAACGCAGCATTCTCATCGCAACATTGGAAGGACAGTTGAATCGCTGATGTTATTGCTGAGCACTTTCCTATGCTACCGATATTGATAAACAGGTTTCTGAGTGAAATGCTTACATTGTACTCGACACGATCGAATTAGCTACGCGTTGCTGCCAAGGAATGCATCTTCAAGAAGGATTGACCGGCCGCCATGCAGGGCGTCATTGTGTTTGGCCGTATGGCTCTGTGTTTTGAGGCCGCTTATGTAATATTCTCATCGTCATGTGGAAGGAAGGGACATGATGCGTAAGTGATGGTGTGTGACAGGCCCTGGCAGGTGTGCAGGCTACAGTTGGAACGTCAATGCCAACATGCATTTCTCTGTTGAAGTGATTTTAAAAGGATTTGACGTGTGTATGTGTAGCATCAACAACAGCATATACGATTCTTTTTTTTAAATATATATTAACTTAATTTCTTCGTACATTTCACCTGGAAAATCTCTTGAGCTGAAACATCTGCTTTGCACGCGTGCACAGGGTGTCACGCAAACGCGTGCAGACAGGCGCACGCCACATTTTAGTATTTAATCTCCCACCAACACCGTGTACGTTCATACGATGTCAAATACAATTATAGAGAGCCAGGAAGAGGGGGAAGACGGCCGATGCTGTTCGCAAGCTCACCCCACCGCGGGCAACACGCACGATGTTGATCTGTGGTGCCACGTCAGCTTCAGCTGTGAACCGCAGAGTTACTACATCAACATCGTGACATTCAAAATCAGCGACATTTCTAGAATGTTTTGTCATTGCATGCGTTCCTTAATTCTCCACAATATTGAAATTCTTCCAATTTAAAACCAACAACAGCATCTACCTTGTAGTTAACCGATGGGATTATTTAGGCAGCACGTGGCCCATTAGAAATTCAATCAATACAATTATCCTCGTAATTAAGATAAAGCGAATAGGTTTTCTTCTAGTTTTGCAAATCTTACGGCTTAAAAAAAAAAGCGGCAATGGCTATCGCTGCGAACGTTGCTGCTGACAGTCGCCACGAGGCAACCCAAGGGAGGCAGCTTGGCCGCTCGATTCGTCTCCGTCTCCCGAGCGGGAGACAATCGCCCTCCGAGTTCATCTCATTCGGGGCGACCACAGCCCACAGAGCAAGTCGGTCGGCACCTGGCGGGGGGTGGGGAGGGCTGTGGGGGAACTCGTTCCCGTCTCGTGGGATTTTGACCACGACATGAAGCGCTGCCTATCGCGTGTACCTACTGTGTGTACCTGCTGTGTGTACCTACTGTGTGTACCTGTTGTGTATACCTGTTGTGTGTACCTATTGTGTGTACCTACTGTGTGTACCTGTTGTGTGTACCTACTGTGTGTACCTGTTGTGTGTACCTATTGTGTGTACCTGTTGTGTGTACCTGTTGTGTTTACCTATTGTGTGTACATATTGTGTGTACATATTGTGTGTACCTGTTGTGTGTACCTGTTGTGTGTACCTACTGTGTGTACCTGTTGTGTGTACCTGTTGTGTGTACCTGTTGTGTGTACCTGTTGTGTGTACCTACTGTGTGTACCTGTTGTGTGTACCTGTTGTGTGTACCTGTTGTGTGTACCTGTTGTGTGTACCTACTGTGTGTACCTGTTGTGTGTACCTACTGTGTGTACCTACTGTGTGTACCTGTTGTGTGTACCTATTGTGTGTACCTACTGTGTGTACCTGTTGTGTGTACCTACTGTGTGTACCTGTTGTGTGTACCTACTGTGTGTACCTGTTGTGTGTACCTGTTGTGTGTACCTGTTGTGTGTACCTATTGTGTGTACCTACTGTGTGTACCTATTGTGTGTACCTATTGTGTGTACCTATTGTGTGTACCTGTTGTGTGTACCTATTGTGTGTACATATTGTGTGTACCTATTGTGTGTACCTATTGTGTGTACATATTGTGTGTACCTATTGTGTGTACATATTGTGTGTACCTATTGTGTGTACCTATTGTGTGTACCTATTGTGTGTACATATTGTGTGTACCTGTTGTGTGTACCTGTTGTGTGTACCTATTGTGTGTACCTGTTGTGTGTACCTACTGTGTGTACCTACTGTGTGTACCTGTTGTGTTTACCTACTGTGTGTACCTATTGTGTGTACCTATTGTGTGTACATATTGTGTGTACCTACTGTGTGTACCTGTTGTGTGTACCTGTTGTGTGTACCTATTGTGTGTACCTGTTGTGTGTACCTGTTGTGTGTACCTACTGTGTGTACCTGTTGTGTGTACCTATTGTGTGTACCTGTTGTGTGTACCTATTGTGTGTACCTGTTGTGTGTACCTGTTGTGTGTACCTGTTGTGTGTACCTGTTGTGTGTACCTACTGTGTGTACCTGTTGTGTGTACCTATTGTGTGTACCTATTGTGTGTACCTGTTGTGTGTACCTGTTGTGTGTACCTGTTGTGTGTACCTATTGTGTGTACCTATTGTGTGTACCTGTTGTGTGTACCTATTGTGTGTACCTGTTGTGTGTACCTGTTGTGTGTACCTACTGTGTGTACCTGTTGTGTGTACCTACTGTGTGTACCTGTTGTGTGTACCTATTGTGTGTACCTGTTGTGTGTACCTGTTGTGTGTACCTACTGTGTGTACCTGTTGTGTGTACCTACTGTGTGTACCTGTTGTGTTTACCTACTGTGTGTACCTACTGTGTGTACCTGTTGTGTGTACCTGTTGTGTGTACCTGTTGTGTGTACCTACTGTGTGTACCTACTGTGTGTACCTGTTGTGTTTACCTATTGTGTGTACATATTGTGTGTACCTGTTGTGTGTACCTATTGTGTGTACATATTGTGTGTGCCTATTGTGTGTACCTATTGTGTGTACCTGTTGTGTGTACCTATTGTGTGTACCTACTGTGTGTACCTACTGTGTGTACCTACTGTGTGTACCTACTGTGTGTACCTATTGTGTGTGCCTGTTGTGTGTACCTATTGTGTGTGCCTGTTGTGTGTACCTATTGTGTGTACCTATTGTGTGTACCTATTGTGTGTGCCTGTTGTGTGTACCTATTGTGTGTACCTATTGTGTGTACCTATTGTGTGTGCCTGTTGTGTGTACCTACTGTGTGTACCTATTGTGTGTGCCTGTTGTGTGTACCTATTGTGTGTACCTATTGTGTGTGCCTGTTGTGTGTACCTATTGTGTGTACCTATTGTGTGTGCCTGTTGTGTGTACCTACTGTGTGTACCTATTGTGTGTGCCTGTTGTGTGTACCTATTGTGTGTACCTATTGTGTGTGCCTGTTGTGTGTACCTACTGTGTGTACCTATTGTGTGTGCCTGTTGTGTTTATCTGTTGTGTGTACCTACTGTGTGTACCTATTGTGTGTACCTATTGTGTGTACCTACTGTGTGTACCTATTGTGTGTACCTACTGTGTGTACCTGTTGTGTGTGCCTGTTGTGTGTACCTATTGTGTGTACCTACTGTGTGTACCTGTTGTGTGTGCCTGTTGTGTGTACCTACTGTGTGTACCTATTGTGTGTACCTATTGTGTGTACCTATTGTGTGTACCTATTGTGTGTGCCTGTTGTGTGTACCTACTGTGTGTACCTATTGTGTGTACCTACTGTGTGTACCTATTGTGTGTGCCTGTTGTGTGTACCTATTGTGTGTACCTACTGTGTGTACCTATTGTGTGTGCCTGTTGTGTGTACCTATTGTGTGTACCTATTGTGTGTACCTACTGTGTGTACCTATTGTGTGTACCTGTTGTGTGTACCTATTGTGTGTGCCTGTTGTGTGTGCCTATTGTGTGTACCTATTGTGTGTACCTGTTGTGTGTACCTATTGTGTGTGCCTGTTGTGTGTACCTATTGTGTGTACCTACTGTGTGTACCTACTGTGTGTACCTATTGTGTGTACCTGTTGTGTGTACCTGTTGTGTGTACCTACTGTGTGTACCTACTGTGTGTACCTATTGTGTGTGCCTGTTGTGTGTACCTGTTGTGTGTACCTACTGTGTGTACCTATTGTGTGTACCTGTTGTGTGTACCTATTGTGTGTACCTACTGTGTGTACCTATTGTGTGTACCTACTGTGTGTACCTATTGTGTGTACCTACTGTGTGTACCTGTTGTGTGTACCTACTGTGTGTACATATTGTGTGTACCTGTTGTGTGTACCTATTGTGTGTACCTACTGTGTGTACCTGTTGTGTGTACCTACTGTGTGTACATATTGTGTGTACCTGTTGTGTGTACCTACTGTGTGTACATATTGTGTGTACCTGTTGTGTGTACCTACTGTGTGTACATATTGTGTGTACCTGTTGTGTGTACCTACTGTGTGTACATATTGTGTGTACCTGTTGTGTGTACCTATTGTGTGTACCTACTGTGTGTACCTGTTGTGTGTACCTACTGTGTGTACATATTGTGTGTACCTGTTGTGTGTACCTACTGTGTGTACATATTGTGTGTACCTGTTGTGTGTACCTATTGTGTGTACCTGTTGTGTGTACCTGTTGTGTGTACCTATCGCGTGTACATATTGTGTGTACCTGTTGTGTGTACCTACTGTGTGTACATATTGTGTGTACCTGTTGTGTGTACCTACTGTGTGTACATATTGTGTGTACCTGTTGTGTGTACCTATTGTGTGTACCTGTTGTGTGTACCTGTTGTGTGTACCTATCGCGTGTACCTATTGTGTGTACCTATTGTGTGTACATATTGTGTGTACCTATTGTGTGTACATATTGTGTGTACCTACTGTGTGTACCTGTTGTGTGTACCTGTTGTGTGTACCTATTGTGTGTACATATTGTGTGTACCTGTTGTGTGTACCTACTGTGTGTACCTGTTGTGTGTACCTGTTGTGTGTACCTATTGTGTGTACCTGTTGTGTGTACCTATTGTGTGTACCTATTGTGTGTACCTGTTGTGTGTACCTACTGTGTGTACATATTGTGTGTACCTATTGTGTGTACCTATTGTGTGTACCTGTTGTGTGTACCTACTGTGTGTACATATTGTGTGTACCTACTGTGTGTACCTACTGTGTGTACCTGTTGTGTGTACCTACTGTGTGTACCTGTTGTGTGTACCTGTTGTGTGTACCTACTGTGTGTACATATTGTGTGTACCTGTTGTGTGTACCTACTGTGTGTACCTGTTGTGTGTACCTGTTGTGTGTACCTATTGTGTGTACATATTGTGTGTACCTGTTGTGTGTACCTACTGTGTGTACCTACTGTGTGTACCTGTTGTGTGTACCTACTGTGTGTACCTACTGTGTGTACCTACTGTGTGTACCTGTTGTGTGTACCTACTGTGTGTACCTACTGTGTGTACCTGTTGTGTGTACCTACTGTGTGTACCTACTGTGTGTACCTACTGTGTGTACCTGTTGTGTGTACCTGTTGTGTGTACCTGTTGTGTGTACCTATTGTGTGTACCTATTGTGTGTACCTATTGTGTGTACATATTGTGTGTACCTGTTGTGTGTACCTGTTGTGTGTACCTACTGTGTGTACCTGTTGTGTGTGCCTGTTGTGTGTACCTACTGTGTGTACCTATTGTGTGTACCTGTTGTGTGTACCTGTTGTGTGTACCTGTTGTGTGTACCTACTGTGTGTACCTATTGTGTGTACCTGTTGTGTGTACCTGTTGTGTGTACCTGTTGTGTGTACCTACTGTGTGTACCTGTTGTGTGTACCTGTTGTGTGTACCTGTTGTGTGTACCTGTTGTGTGTACCTACTGTGTGTACCTATTGTGTGTACCTGTTGTGTGTACCTACTGTGTGTACCTGTTGTGTGTACCTGTTGTGTGTACCTATTGTGTGTACCTGTTGTGTGTACCTACTGTGTGTACCTGTTGTGTGTACCTGTTGTGTGTACCTATTGTGTGTACCTGTTGTGTGTACCTATTGTGTGTACATATTGTGTGTACCTGTTGTGTTTACCTACTGTGTGTACCTACTGTGTGTACCTGTTGTGTTTACCTACTGTGTGTACCTATTGTGTGTACCTATTGTGTGTACCTATTGTGTGTGCCTGTTGTGTGTACCTATTGTGTGTACCTGTTGTGTGTACATATTGTGTGTGCCTACTGTGTGTACCTGTTGTGTGTACCTGTTGTGTGTACCTATTGTGTGTACCTATTGTGTGTACATATTGTGTGTACCTGTTGTGTTTACCTACTGTGTGTACCTATTGTGTGTACCTGTTGTGTGTACCTGTTGTGTGTACCTACTGTGTGTACCTATTGTGTGTACCTGTTGTGTGTACCTATTGTGTGTACCTATTGTGTGTACCTACTGTGTGTACCTATTGTGTGTACCTATTGTGTGTACCTATTGTGTGTACCTATTGTGTGTACCTACTGTGTGTACCTACTGTGTGTACCTATTGTGTTTATCTGTTGTGTGTACCTACTGTGTGTACCTATTGTGTGTACCTACTGTGTGTACCTATTGTGTGTACCTATTGTGTGTACCTATTGTGTGTGCCCACGGTAAATTTGAACATGACGTCATTTTTAGTTTGGCAAGACGAATAACTCAACTGGGAAGGCCAAACAAGAGACGGCTCCAGCACATTTAAAGCTTCTCCATGGCGTTTCTTTTCTGCATTGTTTTCTGAACATCGCCCTTTGTTCCGCAGTCGTTTTCTTACTGAGCAATTATTCTTTTGCTCTGGCACCCGGAGATGCACTGCATGGGAGGAGCGCTGTGAATGACAGTGACGAGTGGTGGTGGGGTGGATGAGTGAGTCCAAGTTTTGGTGAATGTGTGTGTGTGGTTGAACCACATGCGAACTTAGGTGACCAATCGGTCCCGATCTTTTTCATTTGCAAGAGTGGAATGGCTCACCAATTTGACACAAGCAAAACAAACACAATTAAATAGGGCAAGTATGCAAGTAGGAATCGGTACAAAAACACATGAGTCTACTCTGCATTGTAATAATTTCATAGACATCTAAATTAATGTGATTGCCAAGTCACCAATATTCAGTCTCACTTCCCCTTGCTCTTTAATTTTCTTTCGTTGTCTCTTCGAAGCTCCTCGCCTCTATCGCGTATATCTTTCCGTACGAACGTCTTGAAAATCGACGTGACGTTTTCGGAATACTGCATCACAATGTTCCAACTGGGTAACATCGTTCCGTGCGATTATTTGTGTCGTCTGAAGGCTGGCGCTGGATCTCAAAGTAACGGCGTCTCTCAAGGCGACCTTATTCTTTGCTCAGTTCCGTTTCCCCGAGTGAAATCATCGCCAGACTCATTTTAGCCCTTAGCAGATTCGATATAGCTCAATATTGCCTGACACTCGCCCATAGATCCTCATCAACTTTCTTGCCCTCCTTCTCCCTCCGCGCTGCGGCTCTCTGGATTAGATGTTGCTGTCCCTGGCCTCGCCGCACGTAGAATCAACGTTTGCGGTGTACAGCGGAGCCATTCTAACCAGAGGGCGTCTCGAGGCATCTCCACCCAAGAACGCGCTGCGCTCTCAGGCCACAACATTTAAAAACGAGGCTCTTTAAAAAGAAAAAGACACAATCTGGCTGGAGCGACGCGAAGAGTTGCTGAGCGCTGTGAACCCAAAGACCGGCACCTGATGCCCGCCCACGACACGCATCAGCGGCGCGCAATATCTAAACCGATCGGTCCCGATCCCCAAACACACTTCACCAGCGTGGTGAAGTATGGTCACGCAACCCGAGTCATCGACACTTCCCCCCTCCAGCCCATTACCATCGTTAGGCTGGATGTAAACATTCAGGGTTCATTGTCGGTGTAAATAATAACGCTAGAAATTGACGCAGAGCACTTATCCGCTACCTTGCAACTTGTCATTTGAGAGCAGAGCGTCTTCCGTAACCAGCTCGAACGATCGGTTCTGCAGTAAGTCAGCCTCCATAATTGATCTAATGGACCTTGCCTCTTATAAAATGTTTCCCCCTTTTAAGGCAAGGGTTATTGACGACTGGGTTGGTGTTTAATGGACCTTGAAGTGTCATAAATATTCTGCGGGGCTTGGCCTAGGAGAAGAGGCTCTGCTTCTAACGAATCGAGTGGCTTATGTTTAGAATTCATGAGCCACAAACGATCGTCAATGCCTCTGCTGCATCTGCAGTCTGCGCAGCGCTGCACCAGTGAGACCCTGGGTTGAGACCTGAGTTGAGACCTGGGTTTAGATCTGGGTTGAGACCTGGGTAGAGACCTGGGTAGAGACCCTCGGATGAGACCTGAGTTGAGACCTGGGTTGAGATCTGGGTAGAGACCTGGGTAGAGACCCTGGGATGAGACCCTGGGTAGAGACCCTCGGATGAGACCTGAGTTGAGACCCTGGGTTGAGATCTGGGATGAAACCTGGGTTGAAACCCTGGGTTGAGACCTGGGTTGAGATCTGGGTTGAGACCCTGGGTTTGCTACCCGTGATGTCACCCGTTCAGAGGACATAAACATGGCATCGTCCCAAACCCTTCAAGTCTCGTGAAGTCCTCTGCCAGGAATGTTCCCTCACAAGGTGATGCAATGCTTTCTGTGAGAGGTGCAACTGGATTTGTATTCGGCTCATGACACGCGGGCGCTCCTGCTGCTGCTGTGGCCGTGCGCTCACTGGGATTGTCATGCAGAGAGCCCCGGCGCATCCGCATATCACACTGGGGCCTGGAAAGTAAAAGTCGACGGCAGGCGATGCTTAGGGGGCAATGACTCCTCTCCATTGCACGTAATTAGACAGGCCAGAGAGTAGATAAGTTGGAAACTACACTTACACCATGGGCCCTGATGAATATCGCATTTTAAAAAATGATGATCGATTACCCGTATTTAAAATTGTATATTAACAGTTACCTCACAGTAGCCACTAAATAACAGATCCACCCTTCGACAATGAAGCATGTATTACTGTATAAACTCACTTGTATAAAAGTAAACGTATGCAATGTCACCGGCACAATGCCTTGTGGGTAAAGCTGCTGTGGCGAGGTCGATGGGACGCGACGCGCTCCTCTCCTCGTCCAACCCGCTGCCGTTCGCTCCGCGCGACTCACAAAGCGCCCTGCTGACTCACAGGCGAGATGCCCCGCCGTGTGATGTCATCCCCCCTCTCGTGCTGTGCGCACTCGGGGTGTGTGGACAATCGGCCGCACGGCAGCGTCCAGCTACGTTTGGTCGGAGGTCTCCTGCGAACGCGCGCCCCCACTGATGAATTAATCGTGGCGCTGCAGCTGCCCCTTGTATCCTCCAGCCACGTGGTGGTGGTTGTTGTTGTTGTGGTTGTTGTGGTTGTTGTCAACGGGTTAACAGACGGCGGTGGGGAAGGGCACTGCTGCGTGTCGCTGCCGAGGATGCCTCGCGTCGACGTCGGAGTGCCTCTCTCTGCTCGTGCGGGCAGCGGGGGTGCTGCTGCTGCTCATCGCCATTGGCAGCCAGAGTCGGCGGTGGAGACTCCACGTTAGTATGCTGAGGCCCAGGCCATAGCGTGGTTAGTGTGCTGAGGCCCAGGCCGTGCCATAGCGTGGTTAGTGTGCTGAGGCCCAGGCCGTGCCATAGCGTGGTTAGTGTGCTGAGGCCCAGGCCATAGCGTGGTTAGTGTGCTGAGGCCCAGGCCATAGCGTGGTTAGTGTGCTGAGGCCCAGGCCATAGCGTGGTTAGTGTGCTGAGGCCCAGGCCGTGCCATAGCGTGGTTAGTGTGCTGAGGCCCAGGCCGTGCCATAGCGTGGTTAGTGTGCTGAGGCCCAGGCCGTGCCATAGCGTGGTTAGTGTGCTGAGGCCCAGGCCATAGCGTGGTTAGTGTGCTGAGGCCCAGGCCATAGCGTGGTTAGTGTGCTGAGGCCCAGGCCGTGCCATAGCGTGGTTAGTGTGCTGAGGCCCAGGCCGTGCCATAGCGTGGTTAGTGTGCTGAGGCCCAGGCCATAGCGTGGTTAGTGTGCTGAGGCCCAGGCCATAGCGTGGTTAGTGTGCTGAGGCCCAGGCCATAGCGTGGTTAGTGTGCTGAGGCCCAGGTGATGGATGGGCTCTCTGCCGTCCATCGCCGCCCCTGTCGTAGCCGCTCAGGCCCGGGGGACCTGGCGCAGTTGCACCGCACTGCGTACTCGCCCGCTGCGTTACTCGGATAGCCACTGCTGGCTTTCCACAAAGTGGTACTCATTGTATCGACCAGAGTCATCAGTTGATGGCGGTGACTCATCATCTCAGTACAGGTTTACAGAGTTGTATGTAACTGGCACGAGTTGCAAGCTTGTGTGCCAGTGACTTTAATATCGCAATATATTATGTTTCTATTGTGTTTAAGCAGCATAAAAAGAAGTGTTACCCTGACGAGTCATAGGGAAACCAAAGTGATCATTCGGCTCCTCTGTGCCTCGTTAGAGGCTTTATTCGAACTGCGTTGGCCGATGGAGCGCGTGTTCGTGTGGACGGTGCTGGCAATCGTTGTGGCGTTATCGTCGTGCGGGCGACGCGGCGTGTCCCCTCGACTCGAGGAGAGTTTCTCGCTTGGGTAGGTTGCGATCTGCGTGGTAGCCACGTTGATACGTGGAGCTGTTCCGTGCGAAAGAAGAAGTTCAACATACATACACACACATCAACAACAACAACCGCCATTCGCCACTAAGTGGCGGTGACGTCACCACGACGCTTGTGCCAGGCCACGTGCACCTTGAGGCCACGTGAAGTGTCGAACGCCCGCTGGCAGGAGGTCACGGGGCAGACCCAGCAGGTGCCACGGGTCGACTGACTGAGATGACCGAGATGACTGGCTGATGCACCACCTGTGCTCCCTTCTGTGCCAACTTGCTGTGCTTTAGCCACCCGGCGCTCCGCTCGCTGTTGTGACCGTCGCTCCTCCGCCCTCCGTTGTTGTTGGAGGGCGACTGCCTCCAACTGCCCAGTAGCGTCCTTCACGAGCCTCCTCCACTGAGGCCGATCTTGACACCGCTGGTACCAGTTATCAGCAAGTCCACTCAGCTCCACGTCCTCCTGTACCACATCACTCCATCTCTTCTCTAGCCCGTGCCGCGCCCGTTTAGCCCCCTCGATCCGGCCGAACAAAAGCTGTTTCGGCATGCGGTGGCTGGGCATGCGGGCTACATGACCCAGCCAACGCAGCCTTGCTTGCCGGAGGAGCTCACCGATGAGACTTTGCCGAGATTTTTCAAGGATTTGTGAGCTCACACAACCCAGCTTGGTTAAACCCAGGATGGAACGTAGGCCAGCCTAAATGTTTCCAACACATACATACACACATATACAAAGATCCCCCATATAGCTTTAACAGACTGTAGGGACAAGTGCTGTTAGCAAGCACCTATGAAGGCCGGAACGGTACACGAGGGGGTGGGTGGCCAGCACCACGCTCGACCGCCTTTGTCTCCCCAGTGGCGATGTTTACACACCGCACCAGGTACTCATTTGAGGCTGAGTGGACCTAGGGGAGGCCCAGAACCGGTTCACATAATCGTCACTGGGTGTTTGCCGTGAGCGGGAATCAAACCCGGGTTGCCAGGTACGTAGTGCAGCGCGCTAACCGCTACACTACCGCTCCCAATTCACACACATACACATACACACGTACATACACACACATACACACGTACATACACACACACACGTGCGTACGCTGATGAGGAGTTGTACGTGCGAGCGGCGACGTCAGATGAAGGACATCGTAGACGCGACGCTTACACTCGGCACTCGCAAAGAGTCAATTATGGGTCAACAAACCTTGGTCTGCGGTATATTTTGTCAAAATGCCTCATTACATTTTCATCTAAAAATAAAGTCTCATATTTAAAGATAATTTTTTTTGAACTTAAAACTGTGTGAATGAAAGTATCTCTTTACCAAGTGCGATTATTGGAGTGCTGTGATTAGAGTGGACAGAGGTGTGCCCCATTACAAGTACAGACGCTCTCTGCCTTATCAAGACCACCAGCTCAGAAGAACTGAATGTGTTGCCGTGTTGTCATTTGGACCGCCAACTGATAGAGTTGAGAAAATGTGGTCGTGCCGATCACGGGCAGCGGTGAATCAACGACACAATCGCAGACCGGTACCGTCCTCGTGGGGACCCATCAGTCCAGCGGAGTCATCAATGTTGGTTGCTGGCGTGTGCCTCGGGGAGCCGAATTTTACAGAGAGGGCTTTTGTGCCTTTACACTTTGGGGACCTCATTAGCACCGCCGAAAGGCATCTCATTAATTCAGATCTGTACATGACTAGAACACCAGCCATCGCAGCAGAGGTATGGATGCAGGCTGTTTCCTTGTGAACAGAGTGGGGTGGAACATTGCTGAGCGGTTCAGCACAATCCCTCTCGCTGATTCACGTGAACAAATGTTGCTTTCTTTTAATGCGAGAACAGTTCGGGTCTCCGAATGCTGCACTACTATTTATACTATTTCATACTATTCATACTATTTATACTATTCATACTATCTAATGCTATTTATACTATTCATACTATCTAATGCTATTTATACTATTCATACTCACGAACGTCTGTGTGTGTGCGTCTCTTACTCGCCTCGCCATGAGCACCCTTAGCAGCAGTGGAAGCAATATAATGCTGCCTCTTATAGCGGCATTGGTTTATTAAATCAGCTATACAACAAAATAAAATTCCAAATTCCTCCCATTTCAAACAAATATTCATCAGTGCTCATCTCCTTCGGCAGCCCTGAGCCAGTGGTGGGAATTCCACATTCCTACGGTGGAAACCAGCCCCTCCAGAGGATAACCCCAATATGAACTAAACTAAAACCATTGAAAATGTAGCTGCCGTTTGTTAGCTACAAGTCATTACTGTCCACATGGAGGCCAACAATAAAGAGTGTATCCTGTATTAACCCGAGAAAGCCCGCCTCACCGAGTCTCAGGACTGTGCCATGCCGTCATCCATAGCTGCTGGCTAACAGCACTTGCTCCGACAGACTGCGCGGGCTACCTGCGGGACCTTTGTCTTTGTGCTGCTGCTGCTGCTCTCAGGGATGTGCGCACGAGCGGCGCGCGGCGCCTAATTGGCGGTTTGCTGTCGCGCAGCGAGCGGCTCGTGCCAGAGTCTGCTCCCCACCCCGAGAGCAAATGCATTGAGATTGCGTCACTGCGAAATATTCGTTCTGTAAGCAATGTATCATCGGCATTAGCCATGGTCAATCGAGTATAATGTATATATATGTGTAACCTACAAAGTTAGATTTTATAAGTGATAACTTTAAACGTATCAGCTTAGCAAGACGCATGCGTTTGCATATATATTGCATAAACCACAAAAGTCGGTTCAGACGAACGCACTTCGAGATGCATAAGTATAATCAGCTCGTGCGCGGACCTGTGGGGGTTGATCTTGGCTGGCGGTGACGATTCGATTACGTGCAAACCGGGCAACTTAAATATCAAATCGATTTTCGACGACGAATCGACTCATCGTGATACCCCTATTCGTCACCTTGCCTCCGTGTATGACGCAAGGACGTGGTGCTGATCCGTGCCCTATTGTGACGTCAGAGGCTGGCAGCCAATCACTGCGAGACATCCGTAAACGAATCGAGCGCCCCTCTTGAGCAGTGCGGTGTCCCACTCCTTGCGGATCATTGATTTGTTTTCGATGTCCCGTGGAGGTGGACCTGGAGGTAAACCTTCGTGATCGATGCATCGTTTCATTAACACTCAAAAAAATAACAACGACCGCTCGCCATTGACGAGATTCGCGCATGGGAACAGCGAGTTCCCGCTGCCTCGCACGGAGACAATGCCAGACGGCGACTTCGTTTTGCCGAGCCGTGAAATAGATTTACATTTGGGTTCCGTCAATACGATCACCGTCACCATCATCACCACCATGGCCAAGTGTGACGTTGATGCGGAACACGGGCCCGTGCGAGTCCCACTGTGTGTGTGTCTGTGCATGTTGAACTTCTTTCGCACCGTACGGAGCCAACAACAAATGCTTCTCCTCGGCGCCACTCCCGGTGAGAGGAATACCGCTCGCATCATTATCAACTCTCTTCCTCCGATTTCATATGGCTGACGTTCAACTATTTTACACTATTAAACTATTTTGTTATTTAATTTTACCAGGTAAGGCCCACTGATAGCTCTTTTCAGAAGCGACCTGGCCACAAATGAAATCTCAACGAAGTGGCTCATCATGTTGACGTTTACAGCAGCAGCCAAAGAAATGTAAACGCGTGTTTCTTAATGTGGCGTGAAAAGCCGCGGGACCCGGAGAAACCCCACGCGACCACGTGGGAGAGAGGGACGTGAAAACTCCAAGTATAGAGCAGCAGGCGTCAGGCTCGGGGTCGAGCCCACGACCTCCTGTACGCCAGGCGAGAGAGTTCACATCTCCTAGCCACCGTGGCGCCCTTGCGATGCAGACGCAGAGTAACAGCAGTGTCGTGTTGTTGTGTTGTGAGCGATGAGCGTCACCCACTCATTCTTCGCTCTTGTTCATTCCCGTTCAAGGCGCTCGACATCCTCCCGGCTGCCTTATACAGCACCAGTGCCAGGGGGTTTGTTTCGGCGAGCCGCCAAATGTATTTCTGCAGTGGGAACGAGCGGTCTTTCCACGGCAGTTGTCTTCACGCGTCGTCCTCCCGACGTGACTGTCAGCTTATACCCTGTTGCTCTTGCAAGTTGTCTGGCAGGCGTGACAGAGTAAGCCACGTGAATTAATCTTCGTTGGGACTTTTGTTGAAATGTGCACATTGGCATTGGGCTCTGAATCGGTGAAAAATATGAACACACACGTACAATCATACCTTTGACAGACTGTTGGGGAAAGTTATGTTTACGAGCACCTATGAAGGCCGGCACGGCACACGCCTTTGTCTCACTAGTGGCGATGTTTACACACCGCACCAGGTCCTCATTTGAGGCTGAGTCTACCTAGGGGAGGCCCAGGACCGGTTCACATAATCGTCACTGGTGTTTGCCGTGAGCGGAAATCAAACTCGGGTCACCGGGTTCGTAGCACAGCGCGCTAACCGCTACACCACCGCTCCCCATAGAACAACAACCGCCATTCGCCACTAAGTGGTGGTGACGTCACCACGACGCTTGTGCCAGGCTATGTGCACCTTGAGGCCACGTGAAGTGTCGAACGCCCGCTGGCAGGAGGTCACGGTGCAGACCCAGGTGCCACGGGTCGACTGACTGAGATGACTGGCTGATGCACCACCTGTGCCCCCTACTTTGCCAACTTGCTGTGCTTTATCCACCCAGCGCTCCGCTCGTTGTTGTGAGCGTCGCTCATCCAACTGCCCAGTAGCGTCCTTCACGAGCCTCCTCCACAGAGGCCAATCTTGACACCGCTGGTACCAGTCATCGGCAAGTGCACTCAGCTCCACATCCTCATGTACCACATCACTCCATCTCTTCTCTAACCCGTGCCGCGCCCGTTTAGCCCCTTCTATCCGGCCGAACAAAAGCTGTTTGGGCATGCGGTGGCTGGGCATGCGGGCTATATGATCCAGCCAACGCAACCTTGCCTGCCGGAGGAGCTCACCGATGGGACTTTGTCCAGATCTTTCAAGGATTTGTGAGCTCCTCACACATTCCAGCCTGGTTAAACCCATGATGGATCGTAGGCAGGCCAGCCTAAATGTTTCTAACCGGCGAAGATGTTCTATTAGGGGGGTCCACGTTTCGCACTCACACACACAGACACTCACACAGACACTCACACACACAGACACACACACACAGACACTCACCCACACAGACACTCACACAAACAGACACTCACACAGATGCTCTCACACACACGGATGCGGCGCGGAATTCTCTCTCTGGGCAGAAACGTGGGTGAATGATTTCAGATACAGTTCGTGTTTGTTATAAAAAGAAGTTTGGATTGTTAAAGCAAAATCAATAAATAAATCCGTGACCTATTTGTATCTGCCGTCTTGACACAGTTACAAAAAATCAACACGGCATCGGTTTAATTGGCGGTTAACGCGTTTACGTCTCAGGGATGTTCATTTCACGGTTCAAATTCACGGCCGTCAATATCCGTCCACGGAGCAGTGGATCTGCATGGGCGGTTACGCTGCTCACAATTGGCCGTGAACGTTTGAATCTTGTACAGGGAGCAGCACGGCATGAAACTCACGCCGAGGTTGTTTGACAGACTTGGGGTTACATGCGTTTGTTGAGAAACCTTCAGTTGGGATTCTGCATCGTTTTGCATGACAGGCGACTCGCTTGCGTGAAGACCACGCTTTACGCGGTGACGGATGAGAGCAGTGGATAACAACCGCGGCAAGACGACAAACCCAGGCACCAGTCCTTGTGGCTTTAGTGTCAGCTTCACGTTCCAGAATAAATGTCCTGGCAAGGGAAGTGATTGATCATTCTGGTGGTGATTGATCATCCTGGCTGATCATACTGATTGTGAGGGGCGCTGCGGGAACAAGTTCGATTCCCGACTCGGGTGCCTCTCTGTGTGGAGTTTGTGCGTTATCTCTGCCCCAGTTCGGAATGGGTGTCTTATGGTTTTATGCGGTTTCATTCCAAAGCAAAAAAAACCTTAACAAGTACAGTATTGGCCAAAAAAGTTTCCAATGCGAAACAAAATTACCTGAAAATCACTCAAATTAATAATAAACAGAGCGACATCGCCTCCTCTCCTCCTGTAAAAACCTGGCAAGGCCCTCTTGAAAAAGTCTTGAGACTCATTGAGGCTTTCCTGCAAAGCAAGAGGACACTCATGTGGTAACGACAACGCTCCATCCAATGGGATTGATCAGCGGCGAGTTTGTCCGCCTGCAATCCAAGGGCAACGGGCGAGGGATGCCGCTGCCTCCCAGTTGCCTCCCCTGTGCAGGTTCACTCCAGGCCCTCCTGCCGCGCTCAGTCCAGCCGGAGGCCGTTCCGTCTACCCAGCGTCCCAACTACCCCCGACGCTACCCACTCACAGCCTGGGCAGCTAGGCTCAATGTACACGCATCTCTCTTCTCTTCACCTCCCCCTTCCAGTCCAGGCTCAAGACCGTCCTCTTCTCCTCTGCCGATGATTCATTGCTGCCCCCCCCCCTCTCTCGCTATGACATAAACGCGTCTCACATAAACGTGTCTCACTCTTTATGTACGCCGGTTTGAGATGCAGTCGCGTTGGGATGCTAGATGAATCCAAAGCAAGCCTGATTCTGCCGATGAGACGCTATATGTCGAAACCGCTTCAGAGTTTGCTTGTACTGGAATCACATTTTTTGCTTGTACTGGAATCAAATTGCAACCCAAATCGTGAAAATGCATCAAATTCGAATTATTGTAATCACATTTGTTCAATGCGGGAAGCTTCATCGACTATCAACTCTTCTTCAGGAGAGCCCGACCATTGTTTCGCAGTAGGGGGTGGCGATGTCGCGATGCGTAATCCCATTTGGGTAATTGCAGGTATCCTTTTAAGCATTGGCTTTGGCCAAGGACAGTTGCGATGTTTGTTTCTATTTCTTAGCGAACTGGGAGAGTTGAATCTCTGATTAAATGTGGAGGCATTGAAAACGTCAAGACACTTTGATCGATCACGTGCAAACATACCAAAGCTTGGCATCCGCCAGTTGTCTGGTCTCAAAACTATTTTCGGAAGAAGAAACACAAACACAACCAAAACAAAGATAATTCACGACGCAGGTTTTTTTGTTTTTGTAGCAGCGCAGCAAAAAAAAGATTCTGCTAAGTCTGTCACCGCCGCCGTAGAAGTGCCACCAACAGAGCTGCCGCATGAATAATGGATGGTGGCCCTGCTGCCTCGGATCGGCTCGCATTCAAGCAGCGCGCTCCAATACCGCGCCTGTGTCCGGGAGTGGCCGTGCCGCTGGGGACACAGGCACGCAGCAGATGCGAGAGCGGTGCTGAGAGCGCGGCTCGCGCGCTGCTCACGCAACGAACGACGGCTCACCGCACACGGGCACGCCGAGCCACAGCCCCAGCTGACACCGACTCCGAGGTGCACAGTAAAAAGACGCATCTTGGAAAAGAAGCATCTTTCAATACCAGAAGAAAGGAGAACGCCATCGAGATGGATCGTCATCGGTGGTGCATTACTGTCGTAGTATTATTATTATTACTGTGCAACTCACAACAACCGGGAGGTTTAAATTTCAAAGACAGCAGCTACTCCAACAAGAAGATGAACCTGGGAGAGGCGAGGACCGATGGCAAAGCTCCCCCGAGGCCAATCCCACGCGTAACGAGGCCGCCAGCGCCGCACCAGAGACGCCCCCCCCCCCCACGCGGGCGGCAGGAGCGCGACGCGCGCTTCTTCAGAGGCGTCGCGTGACCTGCCCCGCCACTCGTGGGGAAACTCGCCGTCGCTATTCCGTAGTCAATCACCGACACTGTTTGCGTGCCCTCTCTTTTGTGAAGAGTTTTCGAACGTATTCACTTCAAACTCTCGCAAAAGCAATTTCTTAAATAATAATAATAATAGGAACGACGAAAGTGTAACGGCGAATCGTGCCACGCAGGAATTGCGTCGCCTCGCCAGAGATTGCTGATTCCTCTGAAGCCGCAGCGGCCCGGACGGCTGCCGTGGCAGGTTACACGTCACGGCCGCATGTGGGCACCGAGACACCGAGACCATTAGTGGGCACCCAGACCATTAGTGGGCACCGACATAATTTAGTGGGCACCGAGACACTGAGACCATTAGTGGGCACCCAGACCATTATTGGGCACCCAGACCATTAGTGGGCACCGAAATAATTTAGTGGGCACCCAGACCATTAGTGGGCACCGACATAATTTAGTGGGCACCGAGACACTGAGACTATTAGTGGGCACCCAGACCATTATTGGGCACCCAGACCATTAGTGGGCACCGAAATAATTTAGTGGGCACCCAGACCATTAGTGGGCACCGACATAATTTAGTGGGCACCGAGACACTGAGACCATTAGTGGGCACCCATACCATTATTGGGCACCCAGACCATTAGTGGGCACCGAAATAATTTAGTGGGCACCCAGACCATTAGTGGGCACCGACATAATTTAGTGGGCACCGAGACACTGAGACTATTAGTGGGCACACAGACCGTTTTACTGGGCACCGAAGCCATTAATGGGCATTGATACCAATTAGTGGGCAACGAGACCATTAGTGGGCACCGAGACGACAGGCGCGATGATGAACCTGCAAGGGCAACCTCCGAGCTCCAGCGCCGCTCCACCTGTTCGCAGCACGGCCCCGCCACGTGTCCGTTGAGGGCACCGCTCTGTTTCTCTCCTCAGCGAACGTCGTCTTCAAACGAGGCCAATTCATGCCTCGCACCGACTTCTCCGTAAGCCCATGACCCAATCACGCGCAATGCGCCCGAGGTCGCGGTCAGATCTCAGCAGCTAAGCAAAGTGGTGGCGCCTGCACGGTGCTTGGGGTCGTGACCCCCGTGCGGACCAGGCCGTTGGAGGCCGTGGGACTGCGTTAGCAGAGGGCAGGGCGGCAACACCCTTCTCTCGCAGTGTACTTCTATGCTCCCATGTCCACGTTATCTGCCTTCACCAACCGGAATTGTCCAGTGTGGCCAAGTATGGTCGATTAACCCTCTGCGGTGTGTACGGCATCGGGAGCGCCTCGACCCGCGGTGTATTGACGCTGCAGGTCGAGCTGGGGGAGTTCTGAAAGGGACCGCATTTCCCAGTACTCGTTGAATAAATTGTGATGGATAACAATGCCCTTTGTTTACCCAGGAGAGCCTCGCTGAGTCTCAAGGCTCTCTTTCAGGAGGGTTCTGCTACTTTGGGATGTTTGGCCAATTACACGAAGATGGTTTTCACACGTGGGTGAAAACTCGAGTATCCCTTGCAAATCCACACGGATGGATTTCAATGATCCAATGCTGTACTGACATTTTCCGGACACTTCGCACCTCACGCCTACAGTACGTGATATCCCCAGGCATCGTAGCCCATCGAAGTACTCACCAGGATACATGCGACTTCGATTCTCTGCTGCGGTAATAAAAAAAAAACCACACTCTTTGGCTGTCAGAGTGGACTTGGCATCGATGTTAGAGTGGCCGCGCCTGCCAGGACCATCAGCGAGAGGATGATGATGATGATGCATCATCGGGCACACCAGGGGCCGTAACTCTTCCTCGTCAGCTCGGGGTGGTGCTGTGAGCTGGCTCCTGCTCAGGGCCAGCTTGTGTTCGCTCTCCCTGTCATTGATATATATTCCTACCCTTCTTATATAAACAGCCTATTTGTTTGGAATATATTTGCTGATGTTGTTTAAAGCAAGTGGGTAGATTTATGATGGACTGGTTGTTGTTGTTGTTATTCGCTGGCTTGCTTGGGCGTGATGTCTGTGAAAGATAACCGCCCAGTTGGCTCGGCGGTAGAACGAGTGGCTCGCAAGCGGAAGGTTCCTAGTTCGCATCCTGGTTGGGGATGACTCAGACCATCATCCCTTTGGGGGTCCATAAAATTAGTACCACTTTGTGAGGAAGTCAACGGTGGTTGTCCTATAGATGAACTTGCCCGAGCCATATGAATGTCGAATTTCCAAAACTGGCTCGGGACTGCAAGCGGGAGCCAAACACCCCTCAATGCGAATTTGAGCAGGAAATCGCTTTGCCTTTTAGATTATCGAGCAAAAGGTGCTTTTTTTAGTCTACTTTTCTTTATTTTAAAGGCACGTGCTTACTTGTGTTGTTCGTGTTGGCAGGCTTGATGTGTGCTCCGGTGGAATCTGACGATTCATCGAAAAAAAAAGTCGCGTTACAGTTTCACGGTTTATTGAAAGAATGGGTTATTATGAACATGTGGGTTGCCACCTGTCCAGGTTTTCCCGAGATCCTCCTCTTATTTTGAGTTGGTAGCTGTCCTGGCAAGTCTGTGGAGGTCGTACGGGAACATTCGTCACATTCCCCGGGTGTTTGTCAATGGCCTCGCGATGCAGCACCCGAGGCGATGCATGCATCTGTGGCTCTCCCCTCTCCTGCTCGCGTGAGAGCGACTTCCCACGATACGTCCCAGTGTGTTGTATCTCAGAGGCGGTAACCCTAATAAGTCATATACGTTACATACACTGCAATGGGTCGCGCGAAAGCCGTGACTCGCAACAAATCGGAAGTAATGTTTACACATACACGGGTCAACGCATGCACTGTCGCTTGAACTTGAGAATCGATGTTAATTGACGCCCCGTTCCTTCCCGAGTAACGAGTATGCTACACTCGCAAATACTGCATGTGAAATGAATACATCTCATCTGTCTCATACTCAACATTGGTTGCTAGAGCATGCTGCAGAGATGCTTTGGGGGCAGCACATGGCAGTGCAACAGGAATCTATTGTTGTACTGTACTATGCCGCCGCGTCTATGCTCCCCGCCGTTACCCACCAGCACCGACCGGCGTGGTGAGTTATGGTAAAGTAATCCCCCGATGGTGTGGGGAGGCCCTCATCCAGCAGTGGACAGACCAAGGGTGGGGGGGGGGTCCATGTACGCATCATCATGAGTCATGGTCAACCCACCGCTGGGTGAAGGCCACCCCGATGTAGTAATCCACTCGGCTCCTGCACGTGAGTTGGTTTCATCGCTCCATTTCCTTCAGGAGGTCGTGGGTCCGATCCCGCCCTGACGCCTGCTGCTGTATATTTGGGGTTTGCGTGTCACTCTCGCGGTGTTCGCGTGGATTTTTCGCCGCGTCCTCCGGTTTTTCCCTCCACATTTAGAATCAACATCGCACGCGTTTAGATGGTTTGGCTGCTTATACGTTTCCCCGTGATGACAAGCCACTTCGTTGAGCTATCATTTTTTATCAGCAGGTCGCTTCTGAAAAAAGCTCTATAGTATAGCTCGGTGGGTCTCAAATGCTAAAATAAAAACATAAATAATTTAGTTTAATCTTCGTTTAACCTGCACTTGATTTACATGGTGAAGTAGGCGCCTCTTTCTGCCCGACTCGCTGGCCCCTCGGCGCTCTTCTCCCGAGCCGAGTGGCCGCCCCGGGCCTCCGTCAGCGGCCATCCACAACAAACCCAGAGACCGTTTTGTCAACGCGGGACCCCCCGCAGTGACGCACTGCGCGCGTTATTGAATTCCAGCTCCGCGATGATTACCGCACCCGCTCGCCCTCGGTGCATGCTCGGGCGTGGTGGTTGCTGGGCGCTGCTAGGAGGTTGTGGATGCTGCTGCTGGTGGTGGTGGTGGCGATAGTTTCACGAGCAATGGGAAGTGGAGTTGTAACCTGCCCACCGTTACAAAGCTAGAAACCAAACAACTAAACTCTTTTATTTTACCAGCTATGTAGCCATTTTTAAAAAGCGACCTGGCTATCACAAATAAAGGGACTTGTTACGTGGAAATGTATAGCAGCTAAATACTCTAAACTTATGATGTTGATTCTAAACGGAAGGACCCGGAAAAAAATCCACGCGATCACGGGGAGAGAAACACGCAAACTCCGAATATACAGCAGGCGTCGGGGTCGGAATGGAACCCACGACCTTCTGTATACCAGGCGATGTAGTTACCATCTCACCACCGCGGTTAACGTCACGCGTAGTCTAGTTTGAATGCGACCCCTGATCATAGTCACCTCTATTTGTAGCTCCTGTAAATTCCTCTACCCTCCGCTTCAGAAGAATAAATAAAGCCGTTTTGATCCTATTGAAATGATAATTGAGGCCCGAGAGTGAGTCACTTATTTAGATCAGGGGTGGGGAACGTCCGACCCGCGGGCCGTATAAGGCCCGCGAAATCATTTGGTGTGGCCCTGCCAAGGCAACCGCAGGCGGGACTCGAAATTCAATAAATCTAGGAGCAAACCTGGAAAAGCAGTTGCGAGTAGCAACATCATCAATACCAGCTAATATTACACGCCTCACCAAAGAAAAGCAGTTACAGCCATCACATTAGGGGTGAGTTAATTAAATGTTTGACCAAATATAACGGGCTAATTTTTAAGTTGATAATTTTGTATGGCCCGCGAATTATGTTATAAATATCCAAATGGCCCTTGGCAGAAAGAAGGTTCCCCATCCCTGATTTAGATAATGGACTTATCTTACCCACAATGCAACGTGCAACATATTATAATTATAGTTTTAAAATAAATATTTCTTAATATTTGTCCCTAAATACGGCAATTTAAAATTGTTCATGTGTGAGACTTTAAAAAAAAAAAATTTTATTAGGCCCCGTGGTGTACAGTCCAGTAAAAGCTATTCGCTGTGATTGTGGATGTTTTTAGAATAACAACCAAGTTGGTGTTGTATGAACTCAGCGAAGGGTTTATTCTAAACAAATGTGGGAAATTAGCGCGTGGATAATGGTGGGCCCTCTATCAGTATCCGGACATCGGTAAACAATTCCAACAAGGCAAAGTGACTCCCCAGTCACCGCTATTATTATTGTCGTAGATCTGAAGCAGCGTGTTGTGAATTCCACATTCCTTTGGCAGGGGCCAGTCTCTCCTTAGTAGTGAGAGGGTCACCCGTTCTCCTCTGCTGCCCCCACAGTCTGGAAGTCTCTCACCCACAGCCCCCGTGTTCCCGACTCGCTGCCTCTGTCCAGACCCAAGACCTTCTTCCTCCTGTCCGCTGCCTGT
The DNA here is from genome assembly GCF_964198595.1 of Lampetra fluviatilis. Lineage (NCBI taxonomy): Eukaryota > Metazoa > Chordata > Hyperoartia > Petromyzontiformes > Petromyzontidae > Lampetra > Lampetra fluviatilis. Next base: position 831,094 of record NC_136279.1, on the reverse strand, counting down.
GGCCGCCGCTTCTCGTCACAGTCACAAGATCTTGACCCTGCTCTACACACTCACATATTGACGCCTCCTTTTGACCCATGAACTATGTCGCAATATTGTGTGCAATGTGCTGTGATGTGATTTCATTTATTAGCCAGATCCATCCAAGTTGCGATGTCGATGTCGCACATATTGGGACTCGCTGAATGGTCCCCCAGACAGACGAGGCTGAGCACAATTTGAACTCTTGATCCTTCGATTGTGAATTAGGCGCTCGTGTTGAACACTTTATCATTATTGAGTCATCCGTCCGATATCGCGGTACATTCTCTAAGAACCTCTCGAACTGGTCGACGGAATGTCGCTTCTCCTCTGAATGTTTCTGCGTGAAAATGTTGCCAACGTCTCCGTCTGTATTATGCGCCAAACATTTCCGTTGGCGTATCTTGGGCCCTTCTCCTGTATCAGGTGGAGAGAGAAGGAGCTGCCGCCATGGAATGGTCAGTGCACCGGACTCGCAGTCCGGAGGTTCGATCTTCCGGCGCGGCAATTGTTGCGTGAGGTCGCTAGTTGACTGGTCGGCAGGTCGCGTGTGACGAGGTAAAGTGTGGGTACTCTCACCTCTTCCAACACGTCTGGCCAGAGTTTTCCCGATGTTGTATATCCTGGTGCTGCAATTTCCTGTATTTGTTGTGTTGACTATATAAAAAATATATAGGAACTTAAAAAGTGTGGAAGAGTAGGCCAAAAACACCTTCGAGAACCATCTCTCGTCACGACCATGTTGCCAGCAGTGGCACTCGCAAGTAATTGCAGACCTGCGCATTCACTGCGGTGTTTGCCGACAAGTTTTATTGGCGTTATAATCTCTGTGCAGCCCCCACCCCCTCGGGGAGGCCGGCGGGGGTAGGGGGTGGACAATCCTCGCGTTCGGAGCGACAGCGCCCCGTGCGACAGCCGTTCCCGCCTCGGTGCTCCCTCTACCTCGAGCCCTCTCTACCTCTCTCTCCCTCTACCTCTAGCTCTCTCTACCTCCTCTCTCTCTACCTCTAGCCCTCTCTACCTCTAGCTCTCTCTACCTCTCTCTCTACCTCTCTCTCCCTCTACCTCTAGCTCTCTCTACCTCTCTCTCTACCGCCTCTCTCTCTACCTCTAGCTCTCTCTACCTCTCTCTCTACCTCTCTCTCCCTCTACCTCTAGCTCTCTCTACCTCTAGCTCTCTCTACCTCCTCTCTCTCTACCTCCTCTCTCTCTACCTCTAGCTCTCTCTACCTCGAGCTCTCTCTACCTCTAGCTCTCTCTACCTCTAGCTCTCTCTACCTCTAGCTCTCTCTACCTCTAGCTCTCTCTACCTCTAGCTCTCTCTCTACCTCTCTCTCTACCTCTAGCTCTCTCTACCTCTAGCTCTCTCTCTCTACCTCTAGCTCTCTCTACCTCTAGCTCTCTCTACCTCTAGCTCTCTCTACCTCTAGCTCTCTCTACCTCTAGCTCTCTCTACCTCTAGCTCTCTCTCTACCTCCCTCTCTACCTCTAGCTCTCTCTACCTCTAGCTCTCTCTACCTCTCTCTCTACCACCTCTCTCTCTCTACCTCTAGCTCTCTCTACCTCTCTCTCTACCACCTCTCTCTCTCTACCTCTAGCTCTCTCTACCTCTCTCTCTACCTCTAGCTCTCTCTACCTCTAGCTCTCTCTACCTCTAGCTCTCTCTACCTCTAGCTCTCTCTACCTCTCTCTCTACCACCTCTCTCTCTCTACCTCTAGCTCTCTCTACCTCTCTCTCTACCTCTAGCTCTCTCTACCTCTAGCTCTCTCTACCTCTAGCTCTCTCTACCTCTAGCTCTCTCTACCTCTAGCTCTCTCTCTACCTCCCTCTCTACCTCTAGCTCTCTCTACCTCTAGCTCTCTCTACCTCTAGCTCCCTCTACCTCTAGCTCTCTCTACCTCTCTCTCTACCACCTCTCTCTCTCTACCTCTAGCTCTCTCTACCTCTCTCTCTACCACCTCTCTCTCTCTACCTCTAGCTCTCTCTACCTCTAGCTCCCTCTACCTCTAGCTCTCTCTACCACCTCTCTCTCTACCTCTCTCTCTACCTCTCTCTCTACCTCTCTCTATCTATCTCTCCACCACCTCTCTCTCTACCACCTCTCTCTCTCTACCACCTCTCTCTCTACCACCTATCTCTCTATCTCTACCACCTCTCTCTCTCTATCTCGCTCTATTTTTATCTCTCTCACTACCACCTCTCTCCCTCTCTGTACCTCTCTCTCCACACCTCTCTCTTTTTTCTCTCCTCACCTCTTTCCACCTCTCTGTGTCCACTTCTCTCTCAAATGTGAAAGTTTGTAGGTGCTGTGATCTTTGCCCACACCCATGTGGAGATGTCTGGGTGGGGAGGGGTTACTGAATGTGGGATTAGGGACAAACCGATTTATCGGATATACGGACACACAGCCAAGATGATTACTCAAACAATGCAGCGCCTCCCCAGGGAGTGGTGTAATGGAGGAGCGGCTGGGTTGAATAACGGAATCATTGATTGAGGGAGGCCTCTTCGCCTCGATAAGGAGGCTGGGCCAGAGACCCGCGAGCTCTGGAGGGGTGGGGGATGGATGAGCCGGGTACCTTGGGCACGACCGGGCAGCTCTCGGCTATGTTACGTTGTTTTTCAGGACAACGTTTACATGGCTGTGATAGACGATACCTGGTGGACACTGAACCTGCTGTGGCCGCTCCGATGAATTCCGAGTCCTCCCATCACCTATTAACAGGTGATTTTAACTCCATTTAACGCCATTTTCATCTCCTGATGAACAAAGGCGACTGCTTTATTGCTAAGCTCATGCTCGTTTATCCAATAACGCCTCGCCGAGTCTCATGGCTCCTTTTCAGGAAGATCCTGCCAGGGCTTCGCAGTTGGAGTGGGGGGGCGAAGATCGCTGCGTGGTATCAAGTGACTAGTTGGAGGTCATCTTCTTCACTTGTAGAAAACGCCCACCATGACGCCGACACACAATGGCTGACCCTTGCTCATGACATCACGGGATCTTGAACGTCCAGCCTTGCACAGACGCCACGCATTGTATGGTTACTCCAGATTAGGGATCTTCGTTTCGCTGGGTTGCATCTTAAAATAAATAGCATTGAAGTCTACAACTTGTCAGAATTCCTCACTCTCTCAGAGATCGCGTGTCTCGGAGCCACGGTGCGTTGTGACGGCAGGCCTCCCGATTAGCACAAAAACAAAGTCGAGTGTTTAGAAGATTTCGTCACGTGGTGCGAAACGTCGGACATCGTGCCGAACAACTCCGTAACACGGCGGAAGGGCGATATCAGAGTGAACGGATTATTACATTAATTACATTAATTAATGAAATTGTTTGCAGGGGAGAACGAGTGATTGGGCTTGCATCGAAGATTTAAACTCGGGAGCAAGAGAGGTGTGCAGGTGACATGAGAGCGGCCTCGGGATGGGAGCTAAGATCGGCAGGTGATGGTGGGGAGCGTTGTTCAGAGTGGGGCGTGGGGAGCTCTGAAAGAGGAAATCCGGAGTGAGGCCACGCGCGGTGTCAAGGCGGCGAGGGTGTCGCTAACGCGCTGCGTTCATGTCCACGGCAGGCTCCTTTGCTATCAAACATTCCGCTCCCGCCCATGATGACAACATTACCGCACCAATTTGACTCGGTCTGCGGAGGACGATACCCGATCCACCACATGTTGCCGAGTCGGCCGTTGTTGGTGACGGCTGCCATCAGAGCTGCTCCCCGCCGACAAAAGCCCGACGGATGAACGCGGCGCACTCGGAAGCGCCCGGCGCTCGCCCGCTGCAACGAGTCTGATCGCCGAGCAGAGCCAGGCGGGACGGCGCAGGCTGCCCGGCACGACGGCACGCGAAGCCCTCTGGCTCCCCGCGACCAGCGGCAGCGCCACCCGCAGGGAAGGCGCTGGGCCAGGGTCCTGATGGAGTTGACGGGCGACTGCCGTGGGTACTCAGTGATTCCACATCAGCCAGGGGGTTACCACCACCATCACCACTACCATCACCACCACAACCACCACTACCACCACCACTACCATCACCACTACCATCACCATCACCACCACCATCACCACCACCATCACCACCACCATCACCACTACCACCACCACTACCATCACCACTACCATCACTACCACCATCACCACTACCACCACCACTACCATCACCACTACCATCACCACCACTACCATCACCACTACCATCACCACTACCATCACCACTACCATCACCACCACTACCATCACCACTACCATCACCACTACCATCACCACTACCATCACCACCACTACCATCACCACTACCATCACCACTACCATCACCACTACCATCACCACTACACCTCCATAGGAATATGTTTGGTACTTTTTGGTACGTATATATGTTTCAAAATTGTATTGGAATTGCGCTATCGTTGCATTGCCATGAGATGGAAAAAAAATCTGTTCAGAACTCTTGTAGATTTTCAGAAAACTACTTCCTAAAGTGGCCATGTGAATCAAGTGAGTTGTATGATATGTGTACAATGCACGCGCTTTTTGCAGCACATCGCATGACGCCGTGCTAAAGAAGAACACTCCTCAAATTGCAATGACGGCAGCCTTCACGAGGCCCACTCTGTTAAGTGAGAAATCACGACGCATGCCACCAACGCGGCGACCGAACATCGATCATCGATCTCCCGGTCTCCAGAGCAACAACAACGACGACGCAAGCCATGCCAGCGGCCCTCTTCAGGGCCAAATAACCCGCCAGAGAGGCGGTTGTCTGCCGTGAAATTGCAGTTGTTACTCTGCCTCGACATCAGCCACACGAAGGAGGACGAAGAAGATTGCATTACGGTCAAACACATGGACTGTCAGTTTATTACTGGAGCTGAATGGAATGGTGATCCCGAATTGTGTCCTTCTACCACATTTCCAGAGGGATGAATCGTCACGTGGCTGTTGATATTTCTGGTGAAGTGTACTTCTCGTCACGGCAACTCCGTGTTCAGTCATTGTAGCCTGTGATTTAAAAAAAAGCCTCGAATATAACACACTGAAAATCAACAAATGACTTCGAATGTGAGCCTTGACGAGCGGGTGGGGTGCAGGAGTCGGGACACAGGCGGAGGGTTTCTGGAATCCGCGCGTTATTCTGCAGCACAAAGCCACGCGCCGGCCTCCTTCCTACCCTCAAACTCACGCTCGCACCACTTCCACGCCTCTCCACCGGCCCGGCGGGCCTCGGTAGGGGGGCAGCTGCAGCAGCTGCGGCGACCGCTCGCCCCTCTCCCACCGCGGTGAACAGCGCGGCGCCGCCTGCCCGGCCAACCCACGCTGCCCTTGGGTGGCGCGCGCCATCTGTGGAGCTGGGCAGGGGCCGGCGCGCGCTGAGATGGACCACGTGGGCACTGGAGGGAGCCCTGCCGTGAAATCGGCGCTGAGTTCGCCCGCAAGCCGCCTCGTGCTCCCGGCGGTAGAGCGAGCGGCTGGCAATCGGAAGTCGCGAGTTCACATCCCTGGTTAGGAGGAGGGGAGGGGTTGATTGATTCGGGCCATCATTCCTCCGAGGTCGATAAAATGAGTACCGCATTGTGGGGAAGTCAACAGCGGTTGTCCTAATGGAGGGACTCGCGCCCGTCCGCAGGGATGATGCCTCAGCGCTGTAAATGTTTATTTCAGCAAGAACTCGCTCCTAATGCTATTAGTAACAATGCCATTTATTTAACCAGGCAAGGAGACGTTCCAGTGTCTGTCTTTTTGGTCTTCTTCGATATCAGGACTGATGTCACTGCGGCAGAACACCGGTGACCCGACACACGAGTCCTGGTCACGGGTCAAGTCGGGCCCTTCACCCCCTCTCGCATCAACGGAGAGTAGCACTCGCTCTGTGTCAAGGAGGCGATGCTTTTTGCCGCAGCAATGTAGAATTGCCGCAGCTGGACTCGGGACCAACTAATGAACAAAGACGCCGCCTCCGTGTTCGCGTCTGGGTGGGGACTGTGGGGTAACAGCGGGCGCTCTCATTAGACCCGCCCTGGGTTTCACAAAGGCTCTCGGATCCATACAAACAATATTTACCATCAGCAAGGTCATGTTTTGGCTTTTGTGGTCAGATAATTAATTTCGGCGGTTGGACCTTTTGTAGCAATTAAAGTAGCATGTCATCCGTTTTAATGAGCAAGCCTGATCTACTGCAGTGGATACATTTCAAGCATGTTTATTGACGGTGAGCAGAAACAACAAATATTGCCTTGGTTATTTTATAAAGTGGTTGAGTGAGAATCTATATAATGTTGGCATTGCTTGAGGCTACATTCCGTTATGCATATTTCTGAAATGACTATCCGAGTCGTATTATAAACGAATGACAACTTATATTGTAAGGTGCAAATTTGTATTTCACATTTCAAAAACATCAGCCATGTTCTGTCAACCGCTGGATGAGGGCCTCCCCACGCCGTCGCCACCCTTCATTGCTATGCGAGGCTGTCGTCCCCACCACCAATATCAAGCCTCCTCGCTTTGCGTGCTGCTCAAGCCTACCTTTACGATGTCTCCACTTTGCATTCCTTCCCGGATGCCACGCGCTCCTCTGCCGCTCGGTGTGATCCCGTGGTGCTCTTCTCCCCCTTTCAGAATGACTTCCACGCTCTTTGTAAGCGCCCACGTTGATTGATAATGTCGTTGTCGTGGCAGGAAATATGCACCGATTGAAAATATTCTTCCTAATTGTTTAATAATTGAAGGGCAGACGGCTGGAATCGCAGACGAAAGCGTGTGTAACCAGAGCATGCGTTGATGCGAAATGGAATAAAGAATTAGGCTATAACTGGGCGAGCGAGAGCAGAGGATGGAGTGCATTTGTAAAATCAAATTTGCTAATGCAAAGCACCACACCGGTGTGCCGGAACAAGAAAGTTTCAAGGCATATTTCAAAATAGTTTACAGGAAGGCATCCACTCAGACACAGTGTGCATTGTCATTAGGAAGGACAATTCACACTGGGTGTTCGGCAGACGCCCCGTGTGATGTGTGAATCGTCATTAGGAGGGACGGCGCGTTATTTGTGAGACGCGAATTGCCGTGGCGGCTGTAATGACCGGTTCCGTGCACGTCTCGTGGCGGCTGCTGCTGCTGCTGCTGTCACAAACACGAGGTCGGCTTGTTGTGGCACCGCTCATTATGATGGGAAATAATTGCTGTGCTGGGAGATATCCTTCGTCTGATTTAAACTCCCGAACTTAATGTCGGGGTCTGTGCCTTGCAGGTTTGCCTAAAATAAAGGCACTGTATTCATTCAGGTTCATCGTTATTGTCAGGTATGAAACTGAAATGTTGCTATCCGAAAACCATTACCAGGGCCCATCAACCTTCACAGTGGCGAGATGTTAACTACCTCGCCCGGTATACAGGAGGTCGTGGGTTCGATCCCGACCCTCACGCCTGTATATGTGGAGTTTGCATGTTCTCCCTATGGTCGCGTGGATTTTTCTTCGGGTTTTTACACCACATTTGAAATCAACATCGTGCATTTAGAGTATTAGATTGCTATAGATTTCCAAACGATGATAAGCCACTGCGTTGAGCTATCATTTGTGGCCAGGTCGCTTCTGAAAAAGAGCTACATAGCTCGGTGGGCCTTACCTGGTAAAATAAAAAATAGTTTATGGTTTCACTTCAGACAACTTCTCAATGAAGCAGCATTGGTGCAATTCTAGCCTTGGCCTCCTGTTCGTTGTCATAATAATGAAGATGACAGCTGTCCCTCGTTGGCAGCCTTTACATGGGCAAGATTAGCTGATGAGCTCCAAGGAAAGCGAAACACGTCACCGTCTGCCATACTGCAACCTGTTGACGACCTTTACTGCCGAAGGAATTGAGACTTTTTTAAATACAGTGCATTAAATGTGATTTGGATGTGATACATTATATATGTTGATAAAATATGCATAGGCAGAATTTTTATGGGTTTTTTACGGAATGAAGGGCATAAATGAAGACGCAGACAAAACCTGCACAGGGCCTTAGAGTCCGGCACGTGGAGTCGCGGTGTTGCTGTTCGCTGTCTGACGTTGTCTCTGCCTCGGCGGGAGTCATGTCCACACAGAAGTGGGGCAGGAGATCGACTCCCCAGCTCAACTGTTGAGCGTGGCTTTTGCCGTCAGTGGAACGCAGTTGCCTACAGGGTGACTCTGTGCAGCCATTTGTGTCGATCCACTGCTGGACGCGAGCCTCCCCGTGCCGTGCGGGTCGCGAGGGTCGCGAGGGCCGTAGGACCATACTTCACCACGCCGGTGCGTGCAAGTCGGTGAATACGTGGAGCATGTACGCGTGATAGTAGTAGAGCACAACAATGGGATTGATTGCGTCGCCCTCTGCTGCCCCACACAGCCGACGATGAGTGATGTATCTATGCACAGTGGCATCTCATATTCGCCCAATGCCTGCGCACGATGCTGCCTAGTTTCCGAGCTCATCTGACGAGATTGGGCACGCCCGGTGCGTGTGTGGGGGTCATGGGCGCAGTGTCCAAGTTTAAGGAGTTCTTTAACTTCACGTGAAGTGTCTGCTAGGGTAGTCGATCTGCGCGCAGGAACTCTGACGCCACCATAATACTAATGTCATCTTATTTATTTATATATATTATATATCGTGGCGCCATTCGTGCAAACTGCATCTGAAGACGCTGGATAGTTTGTAAGGAGGCGCGGGAAACTGCAGACACGCGGGGAGACCGAACCGGCACGAACCATCGCCATAGCTCTGTGCTCCAACATTCTGATGATTGACCAACTCCAGGCAACGGCCTCATCACCGCCAGGCTCGCACCGCTGCGGACTTCTCCTCCCGATATCTCTTCGTTGGGAATAATTATATAATTATATAACAGATCGAGCTTCGCTACTGGTGAGGCAAAATGTGGGGAGCCGCAGGGCCCTCACCAGATCCATAAAAACGTCGCAGACTTTGTGGACCTGGAGTCGCTATCGATAAAATGTAACAACTCGGCCTGTCGAATGTCTTGACATGGTGGCCGAGGAAGGAGCGAGTCAGCCGACACCGCCTGGCAGGTGGGCGCGCGTCATCACATGCGGCCGAGAACTGGACTCAAGGGATGACACGCAGAGGCAGTGCCACCGTGAGTCTTGGTGGGGAGGCGAGGCGAGCTCCACCCAGCCAAGTCGACTTTGTGTCAACCGGGTCTGCTTGGGTCGGCAACCTGCAAAACGATTTCCTCACCCGGGATACCATATCAAGTATACCGCTCGCAATGGCTGCGGCTACCAGCCAGTCGACAATTAGGGCCCGAGTCAAAGTGTCTTCCTCATTAAGTGAGCAGAGACTGCGCCCATGTACACGGATTGCCGTGAGCTCACGGTGGAAACTCCACATTCCTGTGGAGGAAGCACCTGCCAGTGGCGGTGGAACGTGCACCTGAGCCCAAACAGTTGCCCCCCCCAAAACAATCTGTAGAGCCAGGGCCCCCACCCCCTTCACTGAAAAAGAACTGTCCCCTACAAAAGGGATTCTTGAACAGGGTGTCCTCCAGTCAGCCAACAATGGTAGAATCCTGCACACGCATCCATGGCTTGAGAACGTGAGGAGTCATTAACCAGCAGCAGCAGCAGTAGCAACAAGAGCCCGCAGACTACCGACTCATTCAGTCGGCTCGAGTCTCCCCCCACCCCAACTCCCGTCGCATCGTCGCCTTGTCACCCTCACCGCGTCTCCTCCCACCTCCAGTGGTGGTGTCCACGTTTGACGCGAGCAGCGGCGCTCAATTCAGTTGACTCACCCTGCGGGGTTCATGCGTTGAGCTCTCCCTAGCGAGCACAGCCCTCGCGGGCCGCGACTACATCAACAGGGCTCCGTGAGAGAATTCACTCGACAGAGCTCCGTGAGAGAATTCACTCGTCAGAGTTCCATGAGAGAATTCACTCGTCAGAGCTCCGTGAGAGAATTCCCTCGTCAGGGCTCCGTGAGAGAATTCACTCGTCAGGGCTCCGTGAGAGAATTCACTCGTCAAAGCTCTGTGAGAGAATTCACTCGACAAAGCTCCGTGAAAGAATTAACTCGACAGAGCTCCGTGAGAGAATTCACTCGTCAGAGCTCCGTGAGAGAATTAACTTGTCAGGGCTCCGTGAGAGAATTCACTCGTCAGGGCTCCGTGAGAAAATTCACTCGTCAGGGCTCCGTGAGATAATTCACTCGTCAGAGCTCCGTGAGATAATTCACTCGTCAGAGCTCCGTGAGAGAATTCACTCGTCAGAGCTCCGTGAGAGAATTCACTCGTCAGGGCTCCGTGAGAGAATTCACTCGTCAGGGCTCCGTGAGAGAATTCACTCGTCAGGGCTCCGTGAGAGAATTCACTCGTCAGAGCTCCGTGAGAGAATTCACTCGTCAGGGCTCCGTGAGAGAATTCACTCGTCAGGGCTCCGTGAGAGAATTCACTCGTCAGGGCTCCGTGAGAGAATTCACTCGTAAATCATCATTAGCACCGTCGCCATTGTGGGCGCTGAGGCCCTCCGTGTGGGGGGACGGTCCACGTGGGTCGCCGCCGGCCCGCGTCTCTGTCGAAGCCCAATGTCGGCAACATCCGTCTTTAATTCGTTTGCCATGGAAACGGACAATGGCCCAGATAAAACATTCTGGCGGTGAACGTTGTCTTACCGCGACGCATCACGGGCGAACGGGAGGCTCTCCGACGCAATCATTTCACAAAAATCGCACTCCTCCAAATCTCCCCCTTCCTTCCAATGACCCCCAAACAAAACTCGCGTCCTCCAGCTGCTGCGCTCGCCCCCCGAGTCGATTCCTCGCGGAGCACGAAACGACGCAAACATTGACAACGTAAACCCACAACCACCACGAAACGGGCGGCCAGAGGACGCGTCCAGTCTCCTCTCCGAGCTCCGCCGGGGCAGGGACATCGCCTCGACACCTCGACGCCCCTCCACGCGATGCTGAAACAAGAGAGCGAGTGAGAGAGAGAGAGAGCGAGCGAGGTGTGGGAGAGAGAGGCAGCAGGAGGAGGAGGGAAGAAACGCAGAGCGTTGCGGATAGCACGGTGAGAAAGAGAGAGAGGAGAGAGAGGAGAGAGGGTGCGCGCATGACAGGGAGCGGGGCACCGGGGAGGCGAGGCGGAGTGAGGTGGAGACGATAGCGAACTCGAGTCCATTAGGTAACAGCTGCTCATGCGGTGAACACTGCCGGGCAGCATGAACACTTGGGACCATCTCAAACCCTGAGCCAGCACTGCCAAGCTGCTGCCATGGATTGCTCAGTACAGTGAGTACGGCTCCGAGGCCCACTGCATCAACACTTTTTGATTTGTAGCCTCCTGGCGGTTTGCGTTGGGGGGGGGGCATCAAATTGTGTGCGCGTGTGTGTGTGCGGGTGTGTGTGCGTGCGTGTGTGTGCGTGTGTGTGCGTGTGTGTGTGCGTGTGTGTGTGTTTCGACTCCCAACACAACATTTACCTCTCGCACGACTCCCGGGGTATATTTTACTCATTTCTAAAACGCTGTTCGTTTCTTTGTTGTCTACGTGTAGGTGGTTTGCTTAGGAAGACGTTGCATTCGGGACTGCTCGGGCTGATATGAATAAATGTATTCGAGCCCGTAGCATGCGCTGTAAATAAAACATCGTCTAAAGATGGGAAAGCGTCTTTCTCCACCAAACCCTTTTAAACTCTAAAATGGTTGTTGCAGAGCGTGTCGCAAGATGTTACTGTGATGCATTTAGCGCATTAGGGCAGTTTCTTATCGCGTGTCTCGCAAACAGCTTCTCTGAACAAAACCATTCCTTTGGAGAACAAGACCAGGTACGTAGCCATAGATGATGTTAACACTGAAGCCTCTGATTGCCCTCGGCTTTTGCTATCATGCGTTAAAACACCCCATCTAATCTCACTTGGAGTGAGGGTTCTTCAGATAATCCCATATCGCTAACAAAAAAAATGATTATCGATTTCTGGGCTTAAATGTGTCTGTAATAGATCGGGGGGGGTTATGAGAATCTGTGCGCCGCGAGGCATCGAGGGACGCCGCCACCGCCTCTCTGTGCGACGCCGCCGCTTTGTGGGCACGTCAACAACTTCAACTCTGAACCTCCTCCTCCTACTCCTCCTCCTACTCACTGATTTGCACTGCTGTGGTGGTTGTTGTTGTAACGTTCTGCCCCTACTGACATCTGTGAAACAGAGCTTTGTAGCTCATCGGATTCCTCCTGCAGCATAAAATACATTTACCTGATTCTGATGAATGTCTCAAGTAGCCGTACCCTCCTTGTGGATGCCTCGTCGGGCACGGCGACTCACTGAGTCGATCGGCGCTCAGCTCCGCAACGCCTTTCACCATCTCGGCGGCGTAGCTCGACGTTCTCTGTTCTGAACTTAAACAAAAACAACAAAAACAACAACAACTCCCAGACAGCGAGTCCGCGACCGCTCGGGGTGACCACCGAGTGGCAGAGAGCAGTGGCGACGTCCCAGTGAATCGCCTCCCTCATTCTCGCTTATCGCGCCGCTGCCTCGTGGAGTGTGGCCTGAACAAGGGGGTGGTGGCGCAGCGGCTGAGAGGCTGAGAGGGGCAGGAGAGGGGCAGGGGGGGGGGCTCTTCCTGTGGTGTCGCGGTCAGGGGCGGCTGGATGCGGCGTTCCTTGTCATCGTCTCCTCGTCATCGTCCCCTCGTCACCGTCCCCGTGTCATGGTCCCCGTGTCATCGGCGCTGCGGCTGTGCTGGCCACAACGGTAGAGAAATAACGAAACAGCACTCGCGTGGGGCATGGATGCACGTGCGGTCCTCACGTTGATGCAGCTCAGCGGCGATAGACGCGGTTTGCATGTTCCAGAGCACTCGTCGACATCACTATCAATCACGCATCATTTTTGTTCCAGTTATATTATAAAAAAAAATATGTAAAGACTGCTCCCCACCATAGCAATGTGGAATTTGCTCCCCTGGTTCGGGAGCTCCGCGTGAGACGAGGCACCACCCCGTGCGTGTTGGAGCGCCGTCTCGACTCCACTCGGAGGCGCCCGCGGTGGCCGTGCTCACCGAGCCTGTGGCTGGGTGACTCTGCTCGACTGCACCACGCCGTGATCACTGCCCTCCGCCGCTTCGTGAAGGCCTCGTGCCAACCTTAGACGCCTCTGCCTGCATCCCTATTCCTGGCCTCTGGTTGTTCACCAGAGTACAAGTCAAACGGCCTTTTGGTATTAAACAACAACAACAATTACTCTGCTGCACGAGTGCCTGCCGCTGAAACGCTTTCACTGGGGCCAAGGCTGTGGAACGATTTTGATATCTCGGCCGTGTTGTTCCTCTGCCTTGCGAAGCGGTGCTCCACATTGACGATGCAGTCCGCGTTAGAAGCACGACGCGGGACACTGAGACTCCTCCGTCTTCAGCGACACACTCTGATGTGAGAGGCAACTCTGATTTCCTTGCTGGCCGCCTTGGCCAGCAGTTGCGGCGGCGGCTGCGGCGGCGGCTGAAACTGATGCTGGTGGTGGTGGTGCAGGGTCAGCTGGCGCTCCGGGGAAGGCATCGCCCTTTCGGTTAAAAACGTCTCACCGCTGTGAGCCACTGTGCCCATTGAAGTGTGGCAGCTGCACTTAGCACCCTCGCTTCTAAAAACCCTGCCGCTGGCTCCGTCACGAAGCGCCGGACCCACAGTTACTGCGCGGCACGACCGCCCTCCCCTCCCCCGGGCTTTGTCCACGCCGCGTCTCTGTGGTGGAAACGAGGCTAATGGCTCACCACGCGAAGATTCTGTCTTTTCTCATCAATTAGCGCATTACTGAAACCTCGGCTGCAACTAAGATGAAGCCTCCACGCAGAGTGACATTGATGCAACCGTCTCCGTCCTATCGCCCGCCTGTCCCTGTGCGTGCTCTGTGGACACGGCGCGTCCTGTGGGGATGGACGCGCCGTGGTGCCAGCGCGTAGATTGCACTCGCCGATTGGGACGCACCTGGCGCGCAAGGCATTTAAAAAGCCAGAGACGGATTGCTCTGGTTCTGTCTAAATGGAGCTTAATGCAAGACTCGGGACACATGCTCTGCCTGGTCGCGTGCGCTAAATTTAGGCTGAATCTTGACCCCGCTGGGATTGCATCTTCTGCACCCAATTCTCGCTAGAATTCTGTTTACTTTAAGTTAACCCTTCGTCTGCACTCACTCCGGATCGCATGGCTTTCTCCTTGAGTTGACGTGGGCGATCTTACCTGGCCCTTCCCATGACGAATGTATAAAAGCCTCGTTAAAACGTAGACAACAAGTACAATAACTGACCGTCGTTGTGGAGGAAGAGTAACGAACTAAATAAACAAGCGGACATTCCGCCTCTTCCAACAAACAGAGTTAAAATTTGTTTAGCTCATCCTATCAGCCGCACTGCCTTCTGGGAGTGCATCTATGTTTTTGGCAGCATTTAAGTTCCACTTTTAAGTTTATGTGACCAGATGAGAAATCAGAGTCCAGGATGAGTCCCGTTTGCAAAAGTAACCTGGGTCACCAAGGCGAGAAAAGTTAAATAAATAAAATAAAGTCCAGCAATGAATCAAACACCGGATCAACACGAGCAAACGTTGAACCTGTTTCAACGTTCATTGTCTCATCAAGGCCGCTAAATTGCCTGACGTCTACATCTAACAGGAATGCTCCTTGCCTGTAAACATCTGTCAGTTTACCAGCATTGGTTTAAGCAAAGCTGACTGCTGATGAGACCCTGGCTGTCAAACCGGGCACAGAGTTGTCTTGTGTTAAACCAATGTTGCTGAAAGAGATATCCACACCCAGAAGGCTGCGTCGGTTCTGGGATGAGCAAAACAAAATCCCGTGCAGTTAATCTGCAGCTGAGGCAGTTTTTGAGTGCTAATTATTGACAAGTTGAAGTTTTAATGGTGTTTAAAATAAAACAAATTAAGCTAATACCGAGACACACAGGGAGTGGGATGCTGGAGGTGTCTGCTATCTCGTCATATTGCAGTGTGGGTTTTTTTTCCCTTCCCGCTGTATCATCTCGTTTATTTTCAAACTCGTGGCAACTCACACCAACATGACAACGGCACGTGTCGGTGGACAGGGAGCGGGACGGCACTGAGCGCAAGCTGATCGAATGAATACGTCGACAGAGAAAGTGCAATTGTACTTCCATTCTCGTGAGTGAATTCGGGTGATGGGACATCAAGCCAGAGTCGTTGTGCAGAACATTCACAATGCAAATAGACATTCGTGGTTATTTGTGTGAGAGAAAGTGCGGCACCTTATCCTAATTTTAACAAACGTTCACGAACCTTGGAACAGAATAATGTGAGGCATGAACGTGCCACAAAGCACCGAATACCACCATGCTTTAAAACAGCCACGACCGAAGATAAAACACACGCAATGAGCTCACGTTTTGGACAACTGACCCTCATTTGAAGCTAAAGGGCCTCTCAGAAACGACCATTGGCTCGAAGCTTCAGCTGATCACATGTTGTCTTCCATCTCAACGTGATACCGGTTCGCGATGATCGTGGCGAGATGCCCGTCGCTGGCAGCCCGGTGCCTGCGCGTCAACTCCATCGTCACGGGGCGAGCGGCGGTCATCACCTGTGGACAGCGGCAGACCTCGAGTCAACAGCTCAGCGATGCAACCCAGGGACAAGCCAAACGACTCTCGTTCTGTACACGCGTAGCTAGGCCGCGTGACTCTTTCCGTGCGTTTGATTAGTCAATGGTGAGCACGTGAACGGCAATCACGCACACGCGAAGATCATGCCACGGATTTCAACGTTCGTTTGTTCCCGGACGAATCGCATGTGCAGCATGGAAGCCGACGGGTGTCTGTCAGGGCAAACTGCATTGGCATGTTTGCTCCGAGTCCATTTTGGGCAACTCCTTTAATTAATGTGGCCGGTTTTATGTCGAGTTAGTCCCGAATAGCAGCACAACTTTACCCTAAAGTTAATTATTATTTGATCATCGCGACGATTGTTATTTTTGCGTCCCAACGTTTCAGACAGGCGGGGAGACAGAGCTCGTCTCGCATTAACGGACGAAGGCTTCCCGTCTCTCAATCGCAACAATCCGCCGAGCACCGACACGCGAAGCCGATGTCACCGCTCCATCTCCCCAGCGACCATCCCCCCAGATGCATTCCATCTCCATGGCTGTCGATCCGTCACTTTTCTTGACCAAAGGAGATTGTCTCTTCCAGCGACGCGTTCTGCCCAAGGCTCCCACTTCTCGTAACGGTCTTAGTGGTGTAATCAACCCGCTGCGTGTCGTGCGTTCATCTGTTCACTGTCAATTCTCAATGCTTCTTTACATCCTTTTGAGTTTATCTTCCATTTTTTTGCATCGTTGACGACGTTTCAGGTAGGCCTTTTGCTAAACAGGAGTCTTGATGCGAATCCAGTTTCGCAGTGGGTGTCCAGATGGATTGGGCTCCTGCAAAGGCACTTGAGGATTGGAAACACGTAGTTTCTCTTACAGGCATCATCATCATCATCATACCAGGGTTCCTGCCGCCTGCCGATGAACGATGTTGGGAGGGGGATGAAAATGGGATGTCACAATAGAGGGTTTCATTCGGAAAAGAGCAGAGGAAATTGTGGGTTTGGGGAGCGTTACGCACGTGGCAATGAGAGGTCTTGGAGATGCGAGGTGTGAAGTGAAAGGCGTGGGCTCGAGACTGAGGTTGCACTTAGGGAGTGTGCGGCCGGGGGTAATGAACAGCAGGGGCGGGCGGGGGGGCGGTGGTGGGGAAGAACAGAATTCTCAGAATTTGTGAAAGTGGAACACAATCCTGGGGAAGATCACATCTAGACCTGGTGAATTGGTGGCCTGCGAGTGGTTATGTTGGATAAATATTTTCCATGCGTGTTTATTTATTTTTTTCTCGTCACAGCAACGCTGAGTGAAATTAAATTTCCAATACATAAAAATATGACGCCATGTACCTTGTGTCGCCATTTGGCACAATATGTCCTCATTGGGACTACACTGGCAATGTTAATAATAGTAATGTGAATGTATATAATGTTAGCGATGTCACTGGTAATGAAGGGAAGATGACGGCTCTTATGATGGAAATAATTGTTCTTTACGAGTAAAATGTGGGTACATTTACACGCAAGAGGTGAACCTTACACAGCCAAACTAGTCAAATACTCAACTCCCCACGTGCAAGCAACCTTCTTCTCTAGGCAAGGATGTCCACTCTCCATCCCTCACCACCCACCAAGGGACGTCATCTTTGAGGTCACCCAGTTTCCCTCCGTTTGAAATACAAATGAAGTCTCAGCACGCTGCATGTGCCCGATGATGACTAAACCACGTGGTCGACGTCGTGTTTAATACACATTACAATAGAGGCCGCGTGGGAGCACGTGTGTGACCCACGTGGCATACAGATGATTTATACAATTAATTACATGGGGCATATTTGTCACGTGAGACACGTTTAGCAATCACTCGGCGTGTACGGTGTGTAGCGACGGGATTCATATTGCAACGGGGACAAATATCCGGTCTGGTGGCTCGGCGGTAGAGCGAGCGGCTCGCAATCGTTGTGGGGATTGAATCGACCCATCATCCCTCCAGGGTCTAAAAATAAAGACCACATTGTGTTGAGACAAAAGAGTTTGTACGATGGATAAACTCAACCCTGCTATAGAAATGTTGAATTTCCTCAAATTGCTTGGGGCTTTCAAGAGGAGATGATCACCCTCCCAATGGTCATTTTAACAAGAACTCACGTTTGGGATAAATGGCGAATTCGTAAAGGTGGATCGTTTCAAGCAATTGAGTGTAGTAGTGAACACTCGTCTCTCCTCCACCATCACTCATTCCAGCGTCGGCTGCTGTGAGCAGCGACAATCGCCGTCGTACGGCGATGCTCATCGTATAAATACGAATCCCTCCATTATACATTCATTAGGGCCTGAAATCGTCAGCGATTACACGCCCGTGCTGGTTGTGGTGCAGCAGAATGCACGCACGCAGCCACCTGCGTGTTTCGAAATCGACTCTTACAGCAGGATACCGATGCAACGTTTTATAGTTTAATCGGTTGAACGCGGAAACTGGGGACAAATGGTCTGATTCCAAAAAAACGCAAATGTATTTTCACAAAAGGTATCAGACGGTGCTGTGGGATTTAGTTCACAAACGTTTCTCCAGGCAAGGCTTGTAACGAAAAATGTGTAAGATTAATGTATTTATTCATTGCTGCCCGTTAATGTGATCTGCAATAACCGTTTAATTTTCAAAACAGGAGGGTAGCTCGTCACAGATCCGACGCGCTGGGGAGCGAGGCATCGGCTGAGATGTGAAATGGTCGGATATGGAAACGCAATTATAAGCACACATATGTTGCTGGACACAAACAAAAGCGCAGACGGCTTTAAACATGTAAACATGTAAACATTATCTCCTGTGCTTTAGAAGTAGCACACTCGTGCGAGGTTAAGATACATTGCTGTGTGAAAAGGTCATATTCTGTGAACATCTATAGAACAAGTCAAACACTGGCGCAAATTCACCAATTACACGTGCGATATTTTTTGCTGTATACAGCGTGTAAGAGCTGAACGATAGAGGCGCGGTCCTGCAATTGCCTTGCTCTCGCCCCTACTGGTGGAAGCGCGTTCACAAGAAACGAACTCGCCCTTCCACTTTAACCCAGGCCGTGTTGGAGGAGGTGACCGTAGACAGGCTGCTAGACACGCGGATTGCAAGCAACAGTCCCTGGTTGCATGGCAGTCCCGCCCGAAGTCTGGGACGCAGTGAGTCTGCAAGGGAGAGAGGTGGTGGTGGTGGTGGCGGCGGCGTTCACTCGTTCCCCACGGAGCTCACCACATACCCACAGCCGCACATGACCTCTTCGTATAATTAGCAACGGAAACTTCACGTTGTCATAATTTCCCAGAGGGCTCTAGCATTGCGACATAATCACGTGACAAAAGGGGTTTGAATTAAATATTCGCTCAAGTCAGATGTGTCTATCTCCTCTTCACAGCTATAAACTCGGGTACATTTTGTCGGTTATTATTAAAACCAAAGTTACCCATTTATATCAGCCCCCAAATTCGAGCGCAGCCCGCACCTCGCCAGGACCTCAGACTGTCGCCTTCTGTCTGCATGCAAATTTGACGTTTCTTTAAAAGTGGCACAAAAAAAACCCACAGCGCTGCCTGCCTCCAGTAAGCATGCGCGAGTTTCCACGGAGACGGTTGCCGTGGTAATAACGTTGCCGTGGCAACACCGCCATCAGCAGCAGCCGCGGCATCATCGTTGCCTCCGTTCACATTTTCATTGAGAAGCCGAGAAGGGGAGGGGGGAGGAGGAGACGAGGGGGGGGGGGCAGCGGGGGGAGTGGGGGGGACCGGATGTGTGGGGAGGGAGTCGGTTCACGCCTCCTGTTGTCTTAGCCGCAGCCGTGGGAGTGATGGCTCTCGAAGGCGTCGTCTCGGGTGTAGCCCACGGCGATCGGCAAGTGCGGGAGGAGCTGGCGCCTGTGAACCGTCTAATGTCGTGCGTGGCAGGGCAGCACACCGGACATACGGACACGTAGCGATCATTCAACACGTTCGTCAATAACGCTGTCCCTGAAGAGCAAACGCATACATGGCAGGCCACGTTGTTGGCAATGCTCCTTCGTTAGAGTGGTGAGATTAAGAAGAAGGGACATCGTCACATATTGCCGTACACTCTACAAAAAGAAGTGTCCATACAGAATTAGCGCCGAGCAATGCATCCACCAACGTGGTCGAGAATGGTCTGTGTAAGGTGATATCACAGAACGGATTCTGATTCAAGTGATTTGTTATCCACACCAGCGATTCTTTTGTATAAGTATTCTATTTTAAACGGCTTAACTCTAACCAGTCTGGTTTATTACCTCTTTATTCACATCTCTCGTTGATGTCTTGCCACGTGTCCAGCCATGACCACTGACATGTCTCAGCGTCACCAGTGGTTGCATCTGGCCAGATGGCCCAGCGCTCGAGCGAGCGGCTCGCAATCACAAGTGGTTCGTGAGTTCACATCCTGGTCGCGGGTTGACCCGGCCCATCTCTGTGGTCAATACAATCATAAACGGTGCTCGTGGGAATGAGATCGGTGGATATTCTCTGGATAGACTTGCCCAGCCATAGGAATGTGGAATTTCTACCACCGGCTCGGGGCTGTTAGCAGGAGACGGACACTGCCTCAATGTCCATTTGAACACAAGACCTTTGACTTGTGACTTGACCAGTTTCTGCACCTCTTGCTGCGCGCACGCATTGTGAGCTTAGTGGCGTGGGTGCGTCTCTGTGTGGACCCAGCGACCCCCCCAGTTCGATTCGCACTACACACAGCCAACACCCAGTGACGATTATCTGAACCGGTTCTGGGCCTCTACTAAGTCGACTCGGCCACAAATGAATACCTGCTGCGATGTGTAAACATCGTCACTGGGGAGACAAAGGCGGCCTACGCGTGCCGTGCCGCCCCTTCGTATGTGCTACAGCAGATGTCGCGTTGAGCTGCAACAGGCCTCAGAGTCGAGGCCGTTGTCTGTGCTCGCTGCTGTGGCTGCCAGTCCATTGCTAGTCTCCACCTCGTCTTGCCCAGGCTCGCTTGACAGTCAATCTGGTGCCTCTAACTTTCGTGTTTGCTGAGCTATTGGCTGCCCTGAAGCAGCGTTACCCGTACGCTTGTTCCTCGTATTCATAAGAAGCCTCCGAGCACACCAGCCGCCTCTTGACATATTACTCAAATGTAATTGTCACATTATTTATTATATCAAAGCCTCTAGCATCGTGATGACGGCACACTCGCGTCCGATTTGTCATTCGCCGTGTGGAATTCAGTTGATGAAAGAGGTGTCCAGAATATCACTCTCAGAAGCCCTCGTGTCGTTTCGAGGCACCTTAATTGTCCTTAACGAGGGCTGTTTGTTCACAATTGGTAACCCAAGTGGACTGCATCTCGTTGGATTGCATACAATGCACTCTTACTGTCTGTCGGCACAGAGCTCTTCCATCATGACCAGGATGTGGGCAGCTTAATGGATCACCCTTTACAAAGATGCTCAATAATCCGAGCGGGCCGTTCCTGTTAATGAGCTTCTATGAAGATGAATGGAGCCACTGCACATTAATACCAAGACCCAAATGAGTAGAAATTGGAATGGCCTTGTAAACTAGCGTGCAAAGGCTCGGTTAGAGAACGCCATTTAAATTGTGAAAATATCACGGTTGCTGAGCAGCAAAGGCCCAACATGGCAAGCGGTCAGCAACAAACAGCACTAATAGATAAGAGTTGATAGGTTTCTTGGCATACGTAAGGATATTGTAGTAAATTGGGAAAATGTAATGGGAGAGAAGTCCAAAGTGGAGTAGTGCAAGGGAGAAGCAGATAGATACGTGTTTTGATCTTAGTGGAGTGAGGTGGTGGGTGAGCAAGTGGGTGGGTGAGTGAGTGGGTGGGTGAGTGAGTAGGTGTGTGGGTGTTTGAGTGAGTGAGTCAGTGAGTGGATGGGTGGGTACTTGGGTGAGTGGGTTGTTTTGACCTGCAGTGTTGCGGTTGAACACAGCTTGGATGAGATTAAGCAGTCAATTTGGTAGATTGAATCGTCAACATCGGAGGAGGGATCAGTGAGAGAAGACCATGGAAACATTAACAGTAATCATTTCACGTTACAATTTTTTTTATATCCTGGCCAGAGGCAGACACAACTTATCATCTCCCATGATCAAACGTAAATTAATGAGCATCACGCCCCTTCAAATTAAGTCAATGGACAGACTGGTCCCTGTCACTCAACATTTGGAATTTTGGCTCAGGTTCACAAATGGAGACCGGCAGGGCCGTTCAGAGGATTGGGCCTGGAAAGTTGTCCAGGGCATCACACTAAAGAGGGCCCCACCGCAAGACTGTGGACAGTGGAATAAGCGGAGCCTCAGATGAAAATTTGCCCCGGGTCTCCCAGAACCTTTGGGCAGCCCTGGATACGGGCGCTGCCCCATTACTCGCGTGTGGCGTTGTGAGACTCTGTGGACCTTTGATTCATATCCGTTGGCAGGGAAACTCTGCAGCCCCCTGTAGTGGCAACAGAAAGAGCATCCGACGCAGTAAATTTGGCTGCGTTGGTGACGGCGAGTGCGTTAACTTGGCTCTGTCGCTGCTGCCGCAACAATTGGCGCGATGTTTTCCAGGGGGGTTACTGACCGGCACGTGGGGTAGGGGGTGGCCCGCACCGGTATCCTGCAAGGCCGCACGGCGAGACGGCGAGGGCTCACGCGAACATTCCATTCGGGGTTTTCCCGTGCTCGGTCGGGGATGCGGCTGTGCCCTGGTGGTCAGCGCAACGGGCGTGCAACGCAAAGGTCGCCATTCTGATTCCATCTCCTGACGCAGCAGGTCGACCAGTGGGGCAAAGTTTCCGAAAATGCCCCCCGCCTCTGTCGACTCAGCACACAACATGGACTCACCCCAGTTTGTCGATCAACAGATCGCGTGTGGTCGTGGGGTAAAGTGTGGGTTAATCCCACCTCTTCCAAGATGTCTGGACGTCGTTGAAGAATAGGGAACAAAAATACCACCAGGGAGGGCTCTCTAGAGCTCCCTGGAGGAGAGGGTTTGTTTCTGCCAGCAGTGGCGTGAGCGGGCAGTTGCAGAGCTGCACTTTTACCCTTCAACTTCACTCTCTTCCTCTTCAAATGGGGACGGAACGTTGCTCAACTCTGTTCGCGATACTGACCCAGCGGGGTGGAATTTACAGATTTCTCCACAGGAGACACCTATTGGGATTTTTTTTTATTACATGGATAAATACTGAAAAAGTCGAGGCTTGATTATATTAACAATATATGAAAATTGGGTCGTAACAAAAATGTCAAGATCCTTCGCTGAATCAAAGTAGGTTTAGTGTGGGGCAAATGTAATCACATCCTCACGCCCATTTTCTGCAGTCCATTGTTGCACAGTAACACGCGTAGAGCACGCATTAAAATCGTAACACTCCCTGCACTGGGCTAAGATTGATTCTGGGTAATAATTTTCTTTGTTTTTTTTTGCAAGGGGAATATCGGCTAGCCAGGTTTTTTTTTAATAACAAAAAATTGGACTGAGCTCTGCGTGAGCAGGGTCCAATTTCCATAGTGGTTGCCCTTTGCTGCTAAAGGCAAAGTGTAGGCTGCTGGAAGTTTTTTTTCTCTCCCAATAAAGCAGTCATTTAAATTCTGTACCGTAGTCGCATAAAAGGGGCGCGTTACCACTGCAGCCTCTCATAGTCAATGGGTCAGAGCGGAACACTGTACCACTATAAGTGGCAGCTATTTAGTAATGTTAATGGCTAATAAAAGTAGATTATATGATGGCCGAATCTTGATTTGAAGCTTTCGTGACTGCAGGAATCCATACTTATTGGTTATTTCGGTAAAGTCACGTAGGTGAAAATAAAATAAAAAATAACTAAATCACAACGTTTCGGAGACAACACAAGCATCCGTCATCAGGTGGGACAACCACAGCAAAACAATTACTGTAGTGGGCATCAAAACATTTTTTTGCGGTAGTTGTCTCACCTGATGACGGAAGCTTGTGTTGCCTCCGAAACGTCGTGATTTAGTTATTTTTTTATTTGTATTTTATTTTCACCTACGTGACTTTACCGAAAGAACAAAAGAGTATGGATCCTTGCAATCACGAAAACTTAAAATCTAGAAGATCACGACGTTTCGATCGCAACACAAGCAACCGTCATCAGGTGAGACAAACAGAGCAGTTCTCCTGATTAATTACGTCGTAATCTATTAATTTTCTATCTACGTGACTTTACCGAAAGAACCAAACAGTATATGATGGCCTACTTATCAACTAAGGGCACTACACAATTCACTTTTATTGACTATTTAAAGATACCATCTTAGGTGGCACCAACAAATACAATATTTGGTCTGGACCCTCTGCTAAACTCGATTAATTTCTTGAAAATGGAGTACCAACGATTTGATCAGTCTCTATATTTTCATAATTTGTCTTAATCTGACACTTTTATTCTTGGTTTATTTGATTTGCCAATAATTTGAGGACGTTTTGTTGTTGTTGTGATATTGTACATTTGACGTTATCGTTGTGTAATTGATTTTCTATATCCAATCCTGCATTATTATTAACCCAGGTCTCCATTGAAGACGAGACTGGGGGGCTCAATTCCTGTAAAATTCGTTTTTACACTTTGGCAGAATTCCAGTGTGAGCCATCACAGTGCCGTGTAGCACGATACGGGCTGCTCATGCCCTCTCAGCATCCCCTGCACAAGCCAAGCACCAACATCGTGACCGACACAATTCCACACCTTCATAAACTCTGCACCATTGGCCCTGACCCTGCCCAGGTTTGACCAGTCCACAGTTATGGCCATAGAAGCTACGGAATGGATGCATGTCACGTGGTATTGGCCTCACGTGAGTTACACAATGTGGAATGATTATTTTCAGACTTTGTGTAAAAACAGCTATCATTCTGCCAAAAGGTTGTGGAATGAGAGCCAAATTATCCAAATAATGTAGGCCCTTTCTCGTCTCAATGGGCTACTCGTGTGGCAACAACTCAGCATCCTGACCCGCCCAGTTCTGATCTCTTTTCCACACTGTTGGATCAAGTGGCTGTGTCGTGCACTCACCAAATTCAGGGAAGGCTAAAATAAAAAAATAAACAAAGCCCAAAAAGAGAAGTTGAATGGAGGCCCTGACTCTCCCGTGCAAGCTTGGAGATCGATTGTTTGATTAGATTTCATTTCAGCGGAGACTGTGACCTTTTAAATGAGGTTTCATGTCAGGCCAGATAATTATAATGTGCATTTCTTTGCGGTTATGATGTCTGCGCTGCACATTTTGTATTGAATCTAAACACGTTTAGCATTATTAATAACCAGAAGTGTAAGTTGAATTTCCCAATGTAACATTGTAATTGTTGGCCGAGTCGCGTTTTATCAGACAATTGTAAGTGAAGCATGTTATCATGAAACATAGGACAGCCATTCAGGTGTTCACCATGGTGTTGCTAAAATAACGTTGGCGAATTGGAAAATGTTTTAATTTTCCATCCAATGCCATTAAAGGCAATGTAAACTCTAAAGGCGTTTGAATAGTAAAACAAAAAGAATCCACCTCATTTCACTTTTCTCGCATGGCATTTGAAGTGCAACAGACAAAGAGTTACAAATGTACGTTAAGTCCGGTAACCCATTCAGGGCATTAAGAGTTGCTCGATGGCACTGCTCATAGCTCCGGTATGGGCAGGCATTGGGCTAACCCCCTTACGCGCGGAAACACAACGGGTGCCGTCGAATAGGCGACGGAGCAACGCTAACCCTCCTCGTTGTAAGGCAAGCAATGTGGAAAGCATGGAAGCACAGTACAGTACAACTAATTATTTTGCTGCACTGCCCTCTGCAGCACAGCAGTGGATCCCCATCCGAGCACTACCCTGGCTCAATGCCGCTGAGCTGGGGAGAACCCAGGAGATGGGGCGTGTTGAGGGTGCTGTGGCCATCAGTTACGCCGCCGTCTTAGGAAGGAACGCCAGAGCTGGGAGCTTATCGAGAATAAAAGTGTCTCGTTCAATGAGAAGTGGATCATGAACTGAATATAGCAAACGTGCGATAATATATGAAACACAGCAGCACACAGGATCAAGATATTAACAATGCAGAGAAGGTATTAAGGCAACACATTTAGCAGTCATCGTCATCGCCGCCACCATGAGCCGTAGTTAATAAACTGTTGGATGAAGGACTCCTCAAGTCGTCAGCATCCCTCATGACCCCGTAATGCAACAGTCCATCTCACTCTTGCAAACTGAACACGTACAAACCATCAATCAGACTCTGGAAAAGATGAATGAATATCAAATGCCATTATGCTGAGTCTTTTTAGACTATGAACAAGCATTCGACTCGGCGGAAATTGACTCTGTCATCCAAGATCTAAAAAAAACATAAAATGTGTTTTGAAATGATAAACATAGTTACGTAAAGTCACATGTTACATTGCAGGGTTAATTGTGGAATTGATAAGTTAGATATAAATTGTAATAATTTCTTAGTGAATGCCGTAATATGTCATACGATAGGAATGTGAAAGGCGACGGCCTAACGTGCTTTGGGGCTGTCATTTTATACGGCTCGCAAGTTCCGACACTGCCATGCCCTCCAGCAACGCGTGGCATTTCCTCTCCAGTTCAACTTGCTTGGAGCTTCTTCATTCAATTCCTGAGGAAGCACCCACCACGTGGAACAAGACAAAATGTTTTACTCGACAGCGGTTGATGACGTTCACCAGCGTGGAGGTTAAATTCGTTTACCCATCCCGTGTTTAAATTCCGTGATTAAGTAACTGCAATTGCAGCTTCTTCCGCACCTCCGATTAGCACGTGGGCTACGTACGGTACGAAAGAAGTTGAACATACGTACACACTTTCTGAATTTTGCCAGCCGTTGCTCCATGTATGTCTTGAACTTCTTTCGCACCATACGTAGCCAACCGTGCAGTTCGTGCTACCCACCCACCCACAGTTTGCCTTACCATGATTACCAATCTTATCTACTCAGGTGTCACTTCACACACACTGCACGCACATGATAGTTGGTAACAAGGGAAAGTTGTACGCTGTGGGTCTCTAAGACTGGAGATGATGAACACTGCCTTAGCAGGTTGCTCCTAAAATAAAAACGATTGCCATAGAAATACATTGTTCTGCACAGAGATAAATAATTTAGTACATTACACACTGTGGACGCTTGTCATAACACTTTAGAATAATAAGACATTTTGTCTTCAGCTATTAATAAAAGTTAAATTAAATGCATGCATTTGTTTGATGTAAATGTAATTGGGTGTGCCTCAGGCTCCTTATAGACACTAAACATCCTATGCCGTGCCTTTTACGCAAATTCTATTTTGTGCTAAAGTTAAGCGACTTAACTCACAGTGAGTAATACGTATCGTGCGTCTTAACGGCTTGTTCCCAAAATAAATGTCCTACCACACAACCGAATGCTCCCGTGATGTAGAAGAATGATGGATCACGGTGCAGCTTCTGCTTTAAACAGAAACTCGCAAAGCCACAGCCGCTTGGTTTTGGTGGCGCTATCGTGGGCAAGGCCCCAGTGCCGCGGCATTGGCGGTGCCACCATCATCCTTCTCTCGTCATGGCTCGAAAGTCAATGGTGTTCGCTTTGTGCCATTGGGATTATTTACCTGTTTGCATTCTGTGATGCTTTCTGACAACAAGTGTTTGTCATCAGAAGTATATAATTAGCGATAATAATGTTACGTTCCAAGCACAATGGCGAGATGATGGCACAAGTAAGGACCTCATCGGGAAGTGACAAGGGGAGATACCTCGCCCGATACGTTTTGTCTCCATATTTTAGGCAGCCCATGGATCAATTTGACTGGTTTTGAATGAAGTCTCTGAAGTCAATCCACTTCTGGAGGAAGAGCTCCCCACGTCGCCGCCACCTCTCACGATCTTGCAGTGCTGGATCGGTATTTTACACATGCAAAAATAATGTTGTTTTTAGGACCAGCTCTAGGGGTGTGCGACATGTGCACACATACAGGGCGCGCTGCGATCACGGTAGCACCAACATCCGATTCTTATTTTGTCTCCATAATCTGAGGCACCATTACCATGTGTTGCACGTGTAATTACGTTCATAATTCGTGGAAGTAATCGTGCCACTATTTCTACTGAGGCCAGCCATGTTTGTTTGCAACACTTTGTTGCATTCTGTTTTCTCGATGTGCCTACACGGAGTTCAATTTTGTGTTATTAGTTTCTTACTTAGACATGCGGCCTGCCAAGATGGCGCAGGTGGGTACAAAATGGCGGCAGCGTACAATGGTCTACGTGCTGGCGGGGGGGGGGACCTCCCTACAGCCAGGATTTTGTTGGCACGGCTGAGCTCCCTCCTGTCATCGCTGCGACTATGAAACCGAGTGCAATGCACGAATTCCGCAAGTGGAGATGAAAGCCAGAGTCGTCTGACAGTCTCGCTTGCTGGGAAGCGAGTTTTGCATCAAAGCCGACGTGACAGCAGGGGCCCCGACACTTGTAATTGTGTTGACGTCGTGGATACTCGTCTCTCTTTCAGAAGGCAAGTGGAGATAAGTTTCAAAATGTGTCGATATGTGCTGAGCTTACACAAAATGAAATGCACTCCCCATTTACTACTGCGCAGGTTGTGCTGCGTAGCTCACCCGTTTTCTGGCCGCACCCTCGTGTTTCTTGATCACGATGTTTGACGTTTCACTAAACGTTCTGGGAGCTTCTTCAGGAACACATCCCCTTTACACACTTTATATATATACACAGTATATATATTAAATGGCTAACTGATGAAAGCATCTTCTCAAATCGAAATGCAACTGTATTGTAGCTGTACTGGCTGAAATTATTTCAGCACGGTTTCTGAGCTGCTTTCAGTGTCACGCCAGCCGTGGTGAGTGCAGGCAAGGTATCATATTCTTAGGTTTTTTCGGTAAAGTCACGTAGGTAAAACATCAAAATTAATGAAAATAAAATAAAATAAAACAAAAAATCACGACGTTTCGGAGGCAACACTGTGTATTCGGCTGTGACGGTCCCACCTGATGACGGAGACTTGTGTTGCCTCCGAAACGTCGTGATTTTTTGTTTTATTTTATTTTCATTAATTTTGATGTTTTACCTACGTGACTTTACCGAAAAAACCTAAGAATATCATTCCTTGCAGTCACGAAAGCTTCAAATCTAGAATTAATGCAGGCAAGGTGGTTCGAAGCGGTTTGAGCGCGGCAATGCGCGTAACATGGAGCCACGTGACGTGTAGGAACCATCGGCGCAGAGGAGCGAGGGCACGCAGGCGATGTCTCGGCCGGGACTTTCGTCCACACAGGAAAGGGCCACTCGGAGCCCTGGTGTGCTGTTGCTCACAACAGCCGTGCCCTTACGCAGAGTGGATGGCATTTACTTTGAGAATATTAATTAACTAATCATATTTAGAATTTACACTTCCTGACTGGTAATCTAACAACAAAAAAGATAATTTGAAGGTATTTGACATGTGTTTAAATCTCCACAGCTTTTTCTTTAGCTTCTTGTGTGGCACTGATTGTCCGTCTGTATATGCTGGAAAACATTCCAAGAACGAACCTGTGGAGAGAATACCACAATACCAATTCTTCTTGGCTGTGCCCCTATTCACTCATCCTATCCTCTGCACCACCCTTATATCAATTCTCTGAAAGCCCTGTCATCCACACATTGACTCTTCTCGTATGCGCAATACGTGCAGCTAATGAGAAGTTAATCTGGAGGAGACCGAAAATGTATCCGATTATCCGCACTCTGCCGCACAGGAGTCTGAAAGTAGGCAGCCTGAAGAGCAAACGTCATCCGAGTATCCGTGACTGTGCGGATAAGAGGAGTAACGTAAGTGGCAGCACATTCAACGAATTGTTCTTATTCATCCGTATGTAATGACCGAAATTAAGAAGCACTCACTCCAAGCCAATTTGCAGCATGAAGACTATTAAAAAATAGGCCATGGTCTCCGATTGGCGGAAATAGGCCACCACAGTGATTGGTCGGGAGGCAGGGCTTTTGAAGCGATTGGAGGTAAAGGTTTGAACGATGATAGGCGGGAAACAGAGCGGAACCCAGAGGCGACGATTGGGATCCGTTCGAGCAGAAGGGCAGGGATTGGATAAGGAGAAAAAACACTGGAAGAACATTCGAAAAAGGGGGCTCGAAAGATATAAAAGGGCTGAGCACAAGGGGAGGGGACGTTCGAGGGAAGGCACGAGCTTCAAGACCAAGCACGATGCCTGGACCGAGTGTTGTTACCGTGTTGTAATAAAATAAGCTCCTAGTGGTTCGTCGTTCGAGTCATTTCACATAGATTGTTACGCGGATAACAGGAGCACATTTCATGGATAAATACAGATAATAGCTTTTTAGAATCACCATTACCCACATGACGTGCTGTATTATGAACCTGCTGTAATCGGGATACCCACACACGGACATAAATAAAATATCACAATGTTAACCCCGTGTATTTAAGAGCACTCTCATGAACTCTAAACAATATATCACGCTAATAGACCTGAATATCATCCTCTGGTGCGTTGCCAGCAGAAATCAATGCAACAAAATTAATTTTTGCTCCGACGTCTATGCTCCCCGTCTTCACCAACCCACAGTGAGTGGCCCGCTGAACTATGAGCAAATAACCAGAAGGGCCATCCCCGTGCGTCGTCCTATGGGAGACTGGAATCTACTCAAGCAGCGTGGAATATCCACCAGTGGCGCAGGGCAAGAAAGGGAGACACACTGCCGCATTGTTCACTTGAGACATAAGCCATGGCGAATTTGATTAAACCCATAAATATATATAGAGGGAAGCACCCTAACAGACTCACTCACAGGCACAGTGCATGTGATGAACATGGAGACACTGGCGCTGCAGTTGTATGTGGCTGTGGTAAGTCTCAATGCACGACATATTCTCCGATTTAAATCGTATGCGGAACATTTCGTGATATTTTTCTGGGAGGCGGGCGGGCGGGCGGGGTTGGTGTCGTTTAGACTCCTCGGCGCCGCGTGGACGTGACGACGCACGCCCACGGCGATCGCTGGAGGACAGCCGCCGTGCAGGGGGGGGGGTCGTGATTCTTGCCCGAAGAGTGTCCCGGAAAAAACATTCCTCCTGCATTTTTAAAGGTTCTGTCCTGTGAATTCTATCCTGGCCAACGACGACGCGAGGGAGCTGCCAGAGAACCGCTGTTGAAGACTCCTTCCACAGCCCTTCCTCTTCCCCGCGATGATGCGGAATCCCACGCTCCTCTCTCTCTCTTTCTCATCCTCGGGTACGTGGGGAGCGGTAGTGTCGCAGTTAGCCCTCTGCGCTACGAACCCCACGACCCGAGTGTGATGCCGGCTAATGGCCAATGCCGGCAAGTTCAAGTTGAAGTTTCAAGTTCATTTATTTGGTATAGCCCTGTGAGCCATTCGGCTCTTGAATCGGGTGCAACCGCAATAAACAAAAAACAAAAACATGAACAAGAAAACATCTTAAAGTGACTATGTGCAAACAGAAAATCCAAGAAAAGACAGCAAAATATTGCAGAAAAAGCACCGTACACCAACGTTGTGTTCAAAAATCCCAGTGGATGCAAGTCAAACAACAACAACCACAAGACAACTTAGATTAAGGCCATCAGTCTAACTCCGTACTACAACAAACATACATGGCCAAAAAAAAAACGTTTCTAAATCACCAAAATAAATCCATAAAAGCAATGAAACTGTGATCATAGGAACTGTGACCAAATTTTCACAATAAACGACATAAACAACATGTACAACGAAATCCTGCAGCCATAGCTGGCTGCATGAGTCACTCCACAACAGCAGGAGCATCAGTCGGAGTATCAAACATTTCCAATGCACCTTTAAGATCAGTAACGATGATCTGAGCCGGTTCCTCGGTGTACATCCACATAAAGTGAGACCAAACTTTATTTAAGAGATGGGCTATAACTTTCACACGCGCACCATGCAAGTGCACCGCGTAGAGTTGAGCTGCGTTATAAACCATCGCAACGAGGAAGCGGCATGCATTATCGATGGAAGGCAGGCGATGAAACGTACGGCGGTGAGAGCGTGCGCCGCGGAGTTTGAGTTGTGTCTGGCGCGCAGTATTTATGAGGAAGTGAAGGAATCTTTCAGCGCTCGTTCCTCCAAGTGTTGAGCAAACCTCGCCGGGTCGTGACTCGCTAATGGGCGACCGTTCCTCTCGCCAACCCGGCTCCCTGCCGTGGCGCGCGGGGGGGCGAGTGGGGGGGATGGGCAGCGGCACCGCACGATCGATGCCCTCCCCAGCTCAATCCTGATCGCCACTTTTATTTTTCTGCTTCCTAACGAACGGCCTGTAACGAGGGCAGCTTTAAAGGGCGTGAACGCTGTCTGGCAGGGCTGCCAATCCGCAGCCACAAAGTGGCAGCCGCGGGGCCACGCGCCACGCCAAGCGTCGGGGTTTTGAGATTTGCGCTCTCGCGTTGCTGAGGTCGCTGACGCTTGGCTCGAGTTCAAGGAGAGGGGTTTGACCTCTCGAGACCTCCGCGCGTTGCCATGTTGTGTTTGTCAAATGTTTTGCTGGAACATCCAGGCAGGAAAATATATAAATGGATTCCTATGCCTATACGGTTTTGCATAATTTAGTTTAAACCTTTTAGCCGCCTCTCTTTCAAATCCCAGATCCTCCGCGAATAATCCTTCTGTGTGAGAGTTAAAGAAACAAATACTGTACAACTCATGGGAACATTTAAAAAAAACACGTTTTTTAAACTTCATATGAGAAATGCCAACCATTAATTGATTTTATTCTTTAAATGTTGACAATGTGTTATATTCTTCAATTGAATCATGACCTCCCAATTGTAGGGGATGTGTGAGAATTAAATCGTGACGTGTCTGGTATGTACGCAGGGCGATCCATTTAACAAATACCGCACTAAAATATTCGCCATAAATTTGAGAGAAATCAACATCTCATTTCAAAGCCTCCACATGTCTCCAACCAATTCCAAATGCACTCATTCAATCTGTTAATACTGACCTCTGCAAAATATTGAGCCATCGCTGTCACAATATTCAATCAGTGGTTTCGAAGACGGTCAGTAGAAGTCGGTGGGGCGTCTATAAATAGATCGCTTTGTATTTAACAAAACAACCCAACATGGTCATCCATCACGGTGGCGAGACGTTAACTACCTCGCGTGGTATACAGGAGGTCTTGGGTTCGATCCCAACCCTGACGCCTGCTATATAATTGGAGTTTGTGTGTCTCTCTCTCTGTGGTTGCGTTGATTTTTCTCCAGGTCCTCCGGGTTTCCCCTCCCCATTAAGAATCAACATCACGCGTTGAGAGATTTATTGGCTGCTGATACAATTTCCACATGAAGAGCCACTTCGTTGAGCTATTATTTGTGGACAGATCACGTCTAAAAAAAGCTGTATAGTTCATCGGGCCTTACCTAGTAAAAAAGAAAGTTAGTGCTACAGTTTATAACGCCACAGCACATAGACATTTTAGAGAGGTAGCATAAACGGATGTTTATTGTAAAAGGTAGGGTACTGGGCATATACCCGGGATATTTACACTGGGTGGATTTATTAAGAGGCGTTCCCATTGCTATACATGGGGACGCTGCCTCATGCTACGATGGACATTTGGCCGTGACGTTTGGCGCACAGTGGCTCATTTTTCACGCGGTACCCGCGGCATCCCAGTCGGGAGGAGGACCGTCGGATGGAAATCTCTGCGTCCCGAGAACGTGGTCTGTTATCGATGCGATGCTTCAAACACCACCATGAGTTCTGAGATATGGACTTGCGTGACAACACACGCCGCTCATGGATCGCTGGGTGGCCCAGACAGCTCGTGAACATGTGGGTCTCCACAGCTTTAAGAATTGAAATAGACACGGTGTGTGTATATATATACAAACTGCCTGTCCACATCGATATGGTGCGAGCCATCTGTCATCAGGACAGTGTGTTGAGTTGAGTGCTACCGTGTTGCAGGGAACATTACATTCAACATACCAACATGTTGAGGAGTTGGTACGACCAAAGTCCAGCAGGCGGTGCCGCGTTAGCGTTGCGAGGAGACTGCGAAGTGCGCTGTGGCTCGTGGCTCGTGGCCTGCACCGCCCATTGGGCGTCTCGTCTCTCGAGCTGTCGCCACGCGCCGCTTGCCGCGGGGCATCTTCAGGAGGCGAAAGCAGAACGAGAGAAGGGGGGACGCGCCAGATGGGAGACGCTGATTGCACCTTGAGCCAGAGAAATCGAGAGGCGATCGCCGGCCTCCGGTGCTCCGTGTGGGGGTCGGGGAGGCAGGGGGCTCTGGCGAGGCCGAGGGGGGAGAGGAAATAAAGAGAAGGGGGGTCGTGGGGCGCGTCGCGCCACCAGCA
Source organism: Lampetra fluviatilis (assembly GCF_964198595.1). Lineage (NCBI taxonomy): Eukaryota > Metazoa > Chordata > Hyperoartia > Petromyzontiformes > Petromyzontidae > Lampetra > Lampetra fluviatilis. Next base: position 797,084 of record NC_136279.1, on the reverse strand, counting down.
GACACATTGATCACCCCCCCCCTTTCTCTCTTCGGTGGATCTTGTTAAGAAAAGGAGGTCCGTTCTTGGTATAGCGCGAGGCCTAAATTGGCGGCCGCTGTCACAGTGAGGCTGCGGGCACTGCTGCCCGTGATGGATGCACGCGAGCGGTGGCGATGAAGCCAGCGGGCCCCGCTGCGCCCGGCGCACGCGGGGGTCAAGATGGAGCGCCTTGCGCAAGGCGAGCAGTGGAACGAGCACGCCGAGTCGGGCGCGATTCGTGCCGCGCGTGAAGGCGGCCACATCTGCCGCGCCGTATGGAGCAGTGCGCAGATTTGTTTTAGGGAGAGAAAGAGGCAGTGGATCGTAGCCAGAGGAGACGAGGTGCCGCCTTGAGCCTCGACTGGAACACGGCGCTGGGAATTGGCAACACGGATGTCTGAGGAAAATGGAGTTCCAAACTAGATAGGAGAATGAGCGCTCTCCCACTGAGCGAATGTTGACTGCAGACATCGATAGAAAGCTCTGGTTACTGGAGTTGAGTGAGATGAGAGGGGAGAGGTTGGAAGGTGTGTGCGGAGAGAAGTAGAGTGAGATGGGAAGGGAGACGTGTGAGTGATTTAGGGGAGGAGAGGGTGATGAATGGGGAGATGTATGCGGTAGTGAGTCCTTGGAGGACTTTGAAGACGCAGTGGGATCTTCGCATCGATCCAGGATTGGACTGCGGGGATTGCAACATGGTCACTCGTCCATATATGTTTTTAATACTAGCGCCTCAATATGGCAGCACTTTTTCCAATCAGCCTCAGGTGGGTGTCCCTGTGAAGATCTCGTATCGCCCTGCGTGCTCACGGCAGCCTCTGCGCTCCTGGCGAGCGCACCGCGTGCGCAGTGCCGAGCGTGTGCGCGCGTGCGTGAAGCACGTTTGACATTCGAGCAGGAACGCCGAGTGTCTGTAATAGGTTGCTTTTAATAGGACGCCTGTTTCCTCGTTATTTCTTCCAGCGATGCAAGCACACGTAACACGATTTTAATTATGAAATGCCATCTTCGTCTCTATATATTGTTTTCTTCTCGCAAGAATGTTCGCGATGAAACCACGTGCTCTTTGCGCTCCTGTCAGCTCGCGACTCTTTCGCGCTGCCACGTGACTTCACCTTCGCCTCGAGGTGCCTGTGTTGGGCGGCGATGGGCTGCCTGTGACTTGGCAGTCGCGCCACGCGCCCCTCACCCCGCTGCGGCGAGCACGCGGGGTGGTCGCGGTGGCACCGCGCGGCCTTCTCTCTCAGTGGCCAGCCACAGCACAATCATTGGAAACGTTTCCTTGAATCATTCCCATTGTTGTTGTTGTACGATGTGTATTCACCGACCCCTTCCCTCCGTGAGAATAATTTTCACATTCATACTGAATGATAAAAAAAACACATAAAACGTGAATGTGAACACACGTGGAAATGTTTTCATTTTAAAATCACCAAAGGATAGAAATGTGTTGCATATTATGTTTTTTTCACAGCTGCGTTCTAGCTCTCAGATATGTTTTTTCCTTTGTTGCATTTTTCTTTTATTTGTAGACAGGGGGAGTGATGAATGCTGCGTTGTTTGCAATTCCAAACAACACAACTGCTGTATTCTTGTGTGTTTGGAATGATGGGATGTAGATTCTGTGTACGGTAATCGCCTATTGCTGTGTGACAGGGCAAACTTGTTTTTAATATGATGGACAGATGACTGCCATGCAATTACCACCATGCATTGAACATAACGTGTAACTTATCAATCACGTGCTCGTTCGTGAATTTGTATTTAGCAAGAGTCCTTTGCCATTCATTGATCTCTCCTGCGAGGGAGCTGCAAGTGTCTTTGTAGACACGTGCTCATTCGTCGTTGGTGAGCCACGCAGCCCTCATGAGAGGCGGGGCCTAGCGCGTGCCTCTGACTGAAGTCACGTGTCCTCCTCCAATTGTTAATGCTCTCAGGATTATTTTTAGTTTTTAATTTAATTGCTCGACGGAGTTAGCGAGATGTACAATTACAATTCGCAGGGATATCTGGCATCTGCTGGCTCAGTGAATGTGTGAGGAGTGTGACATCAACACCTGTTCTGGTTGGTCAGGCTGAATGGCACTGTGGTTATAGCGTTGTCTTACAACATTAACGGAGGGGGCAAAGTTCAAATCAATTTCATGGGTTAACTCAGCCTATCAATAATCATCGTCGTCATCATCCCTCTGGGATGTACCACTTTGCGTGAAGTTAACACTGGAATGGGGAGTATCCTCCACTAGCACACGTGAACTTTTATTTGACTATGAATACAATTAATAGTAAAATGTATATCGAATTATGGAGACGCGCATAGAGTAGAGTTACAGTGAGGGACAAGTCAGGGATCAGACACAAACGAGAGACATGATATTGACTGTTAAGGAAAGCAAGTGGGCTTCAACCGGATACATCACGAGCAGGCTGACTGATGGGCAAGGCTCGTGTTGTCCTTCCCCCGCAATGGAGAGATTGTTTCCCGACCCTCACTGACGAGCAGCTGGGGGTGGAGAGGAGGAATTGGTGGGGGTGAGGATTGCGAGCGAGCCAAGCCGACGGAGCTTCATGGCCAATGGAGCTCGTGGACACTCTCCCCCGGGTCCTGGTGCTGAGCGTGGCCCAGGACTGGGGTTGTGCCTGGGCTGGCAGAGCCTGGGCCCTCACTGGTCGAGGGATTGAGGCACTGGTGGCTCACTGTCACATGTGGAGTCGTGGGTTATGCTGCGAAACTGTGTTGGCAGTGGTGCATCGGCACACATAACAAATTCAACTAAAAACTATTCACATAATATGGATTGATCGATATGCTGTGAAGGGCCATTTCCCAAAACGTCACCTTTGTGTTTTTTCTTTCTTTTAGGGCGGTGTTATTTTCGGATGTGTGTGAACGTTTAGCGTTCGTGGGTGTGTGGTCAGTGGCGTGTGCTGAATGAAAGTAGGCTCCAACTAAACAGCGAGTAACAGCTTAGACGATAACAACGGCAGCAACAACAGCAGCAGGCTTTGCTCGGGAATTAATTGCCTCGCGTATTGAGCTGACAGCAGACTCCCCGCTGGGCTCCCTGGGTCATAGAGACTCAGCTCCCTCGCGCTGTGCACTCAGGTAATGAAATTTCGGTGCAAGTTTTGGACTTCCGTAACTTTGTCTCTATTCTCCCAACAGGGATTTCTGAGAACCGTTACTCTGTTCGTTCAATGGTATCCCTATTCCATGAAACCACTCAGAGAAAATCTGTTTCCATTGTCTCCATGCTCGGTGGCACATTTCTTAATAACGCTTTGCAGATCTGTGCTTATTGCTGCAGCAGAGCTAGGATTAGTTTTAAGGCACGGTGTTCGATACTGGCTGCAGTTTTTAAATTAGGCAGACGTTGACTAGGAGGCTACAGAGACACCAAGTGAAAGATGCGCGTTACATGAATGTCTGGAAGCATTTAGCTCATCTGGTCATGCAGCATTTTTCATGGAGTGCGACCTAGAATTGCAAAAGTCATGAGACTATTTTATAGTTTGGGGGTCAAAAAAATGAACACAAAACATCCATCGTATTTCATTTGTTTCCCCCCACTTAATTTGGAAAACGTGGCAGTGGTGAGAAATGAACAAAATACAAGTTTGGTGTGACTGCCAAGCGACCAACATCCCTGTAGCAGGATAGGTGGTCGAGCGCCGCCCGCCTGGTATAGACACGAAGTCACGGGAAGGGATCTCACGCACAGCCGCGGTAGCTCGGCGGCCTGGAGACGCGAGGTTCGCATTCGTGGTCACACCCTGGCAAATATAAATACAAACCTGGAAAAGAGCATTTCTGCGTCTAACGCCGCACGGGCCCGTGTCTTTGTCGTGTGTGCCGGCTGGCCTTCATTGCCGCTCGCTAACGGCACCCGTACCACTACTCCGGCTACAGGAGGCAACCTTTGTCTTTGCTGCAGGAGTCACGTGCAACCCCCGGGCCTCTCTCCCGTGGTGCCCGGCCGAGAGCCGGCGGGTGGCGCCGGCGGTGGCGCCGTCGTGCAGAGGAGCCGCCACCTGTGGGTGCCCTCGGCGGGGCGGCCGATGCGCCAGCCGCCCCGGAGCCCCAACTGCGGCACGTTCCGCTCCAACTCGGCGGACGACGCGCTGCTGTCGGCGCCGGCGCCGCCGCGCAGCCCCAGCGCGAGCGCGTCTGAGCTGGCGCTCGACACCGTGGTGGAGGGCACCGCGGCTACCAACGACGCCGAGGGGGGGGGGCAGCCCCTCCCCGCGGACGGCGCGGCCGACGGAGCCGACGCGCAGTCCACGGCCGGCAAGAAGCGCCGCTCCAGCCTGGGAGCGCGAATGGTGGCCATCGTGGGCCTCTCTTACCGCAGCAGGAGCACCTCGCAACTGAGCCAGACCGGTACGTGGGGGCGGGGCGGGCGGGTGGCGGGTTCCTTGATTCCTGCGCCTCAAATTAAATGAAAATTTCAGAGAGTGAGGAGCCTCTTATTGGGTTATCGGCGCGTCAATACCACGGCGGGCTGCGCCGCCTTGTGCGGACTATCGCCAAATGAACCCTCGCCAGTGCTGGAGCCACCACGTCCCTCTGCGTGCCACCCGGGGGAGGGGGGGGGGGTTAGCGCCACTAATTAGAAAGCCACTGCAATCACGAGCGTCCACAGCCAGCGACCCGCTCACCCTGAATGCCCCCAGTCTCCTTCCCGAGTTCGGAAGCTAAGCGGGTTAGAGCCAGGTGAGTACATAGAGTGGGGAGAGCCGTCTGGGAATGTCAGATATTGTGGCTTTGGGGTGCGGATTGGCCAGGAGATGTGAGCACATAAGAGATATACCATCCATCAGACTTGAGGCCCAGTCAGTCCTGCCTGGGCATTGTTATTAGGTCACAAACAAAGGGAATGTGTCCCAGATTAGTCCCAAGGTAATCACTGCGATTCACTGCCACTGATTTGTCAGCGTTATTGCTGTAAATAAGAATACTTTGAAAAATGTATTTGCGTGAGGATAACCATATATATTTTTTATTTCTTAGAGTACTTTTTGGAACTCGGTTATGTTTCATTCATGATGGGTTTTATTCCGTACATTGAGAGACGTCACGGCTGTGGGACTGTCGTGGCGGAAGCAGCTCCTGCTGTCTCTGTTGCGAGTGGATATCGTCTTCATTCAAAGTCGCCGCCCTTGGGAAGCAATCAAAGGGAATCTATTTATAAATAGAGCTGAAGACGAATAAAAGACAAATATCTCCATTCTAGTTGTAATCTTACTTTGCAGCCTCATTAGTGCACTATTCTCTAAATAGTGCACGTAACAGGTATATATCAATATTAACAGTCAGTGCATTACTCCAATGTAGGAAAACAAAACAGATACTAATAAACTATGCGTGTCCGCATTCTCTCAATATCTCATTATGAAACTTGTTAAATCACTGATTGATATTTTTCGACACATGAATTCTATAACTCATTTAATCATCCTCCAATAGGAAGTGGTTGGCCGTGCCAACACGGGCAAACTGTGGACCGGTTTCGATATTCAGTGTCCCATCGGCAGTGTCAGCTTTGTTTGAAGCAGTGCTGGCGAACTGCAGAAACAGGTTTATCGTCTGCTTATGTATCGTGTTGCTTACATTCTGCACAACGACGCGAGTTGTGGAGAGATTTCATCGATCTATTCTATTTCGGATTCATATAACGCCCTTCGCACGGCGCTTTAAAATGTAAGCCGACGGCGGTCAGCGAGGCAGGTGACAGAATGGACGGAGGGACAGGCGCTGGGAATGTAGCTGGTGCTGCTGGGGCAGGCAAGGCAGAACAAGGTGGAATGTCACGGTGAGAGAGGGTGTCTGATGGGTGCAACGCGGACGAGAGGCAGCGGGGTATGGGGCACATGCGCGAATCGGTGAAACGGGCATGGATGAGGGTAGGTGAGGGGTGGTAGGGGCAGAGTTCGATTGATCAGCTGGGCTGGGCCTCTGGGTTAGAGCGGCACATTGTTGTGGCACCGACCGCTGCCGCTCTGCGCCCGCCGCTATTGTTTGAGACGGCGCCACCGCCGCCGGCGCTGTCGGTCGATACCGAGGAGGCGGCGGCGGCGGCGGCAGCGGCAGTGAAGAGAGCGCGCTGCCGAAGCCGTGGGAATAGCGCGATGGACGACGCAATTCACACAGCGCTAATGACAACGATCCGACGTTGCACGCGCCCTTCCTCCGCTGCACGTGCCTCCGCGCGCACGACAAATACGCGCGGGGGATGAATCGCGTAACTCGCAAGGCAGCTCAAACAACGGCAGCAGCTGCATCGCCGCGTTTGTCTTCGACGCGGTCGGTTGTGGCCACCTGCCTCGCTCACACCTCGTCCGTCGATCATCATGACCACGTAATTGACTGTGATATTTCATATACCTATTTTAATAATACTCAAACCATGATTGGCCACACGCAATAACACAACAGCATTATGAGCTTGGAATTGATGTATATGATTGCTGTGGTTGTGGTGATAATGATCATGATGATGAATTATAAACAAACACTAAATTATGATTTTCATCACGGTTATAGCGGCCGAAAGGGTCGCATGAAAAACAGACTTCACCTTCATGTGCACCGTTGTGTATATATTAAAACATGGCATTAAAGGGCAAAATAAGTATTTTAACAGCATTGTTTCATATGCTTAAAATAACATTATAACAAAATGTTACATAGTTTAATACATTGACAATAAAAACCTCACTGTGTCTGAATACATATTTTGAAGGACCCTTTTCTTACAGAGGGTCCTTGCTTCTAATCATTTGGCAGATCAAGCGAGCTTGACTGCTGATGAGACACTGATTGCCGAAACCGGTCTAGAGTTTGCTTCCTGTGAACCAATGCTGCGGACAACATTGACTCCGTCGGGGCAGTGTGGACAATTGGTTGCGTGACAGATTTTTTTAATTTTTAAATGTGGAGAGACAAATATGGGAGGGAGGTGTAATATCATTATTTGTTTAGTAATTTTACATTGCAAACAAGCAATCATTTCAGCACCACGATGTGTGCGTGTGTGTATAAATAGATTTATTTTTTTGTGCACAATGACATTTCGGGCGCATCGTTCTGCAGTCGTTACCGTGCGCGGCGAGACCGGATTCAGTGAAGAAGAAATAATAACCCTGAGTATGTAATAACCCTGAGTATGTAATAACCCTGGGATAACGCCGTGAGCGTGGAGATATGGCAAGGCAATAGCACGGCACCAAACACGCAACGCCTTTGCAGTGGCCACGACAACACCAGCAACAAGACAATGGAACCTGTCGTCACTCCTGGTGTGCGTTTGCGGCGAAGGACGCACACCTTGTTCCGCACGGCGTTTGTAAAGCGGCTGGCACCATCAATGAACCCCAGTGTAGCATGTAAAGTCCGCGGGAGCCATTTAGCATTTCTGTTTCGTGAGACAGATGTGGAAAAAAGGGACGTGGCTTGAACTGCAGTAGTACGCTTCGTACAGAAACTGGCAACACAATAGCGTGAAGAAGTTGGGCTTCGTGAACCCGATGACAATAAAGAACATGTCGAAAGGAAGAGAAAAAAAGAATACGCAATATTCGTATGGGTAGCACTGCGGTTAGAAGGCGCATCTCACAGCCGTCGGTCTGCGAGTTTCAACTCCAGATCGACACGGCCAGTCATCTCCCTTCGGGTTGTTTTTGTTTGTCAGTCGAACGGCGCCGTGGAGGAGGAAGATTGCGCTGGGGCGGGTCACGGAGCTCGCCTCTCGCTCCCGCCCGTGCGGTGTCTGTCCTCTGCAAAGCGATTTCGTCCTTCGCTGTCGTTCCATCGCCAGCGTCGGCGAGCGTCCATCATCCTCGCTCCAGCGGCACGTCCCGCCGAGAGCCGCTTCGTGTTCTTCACACACGACGCCGAGTCTCTGCTTCGTTCCGATATTAGGAAGCTGTGCACTTTTAAATCTCGATTTGAAATCCGATTCTGTTTAGAACTGCTTTTTGTGTTTAGTTTGGGGTCCCTTTGTCCCATCTCCGATTAGCACGGTGGGCTACGTACGGTGCGAAAGAATTTCAACATACACACACATTAATTCATTCGTTCCTATTTGCTCCGTGTGCCCCCCTCTCTGCCTCTCCGCGTGAGCCCCAGCGTGGCGCTGAGGCGCTGGCTTGGTTCGACTGCGTGGAGGTCGAATGTGGAAGTTAAATGAGAGAGAGAGAACATATCTAGGAGCCCCCCACTAGCTGCAGAAGCAATTTAATTATTAGCACCGATCTGAGGGATTTGCATTTGTAATGCGATGTTTTAAAATGTATTAACATTTGAGGAACGTAAACAAAGGCTTCGCACATCAAAGTGCTTTCAAGTTCAAACGAACATTGGGTGCAGTCCGCATCACCATTGGCGGTCCTAGGCGTTGATAAAGCAGGCGTCAACTGATTAATAACCATGGATCGACACTCTTTAGTTAATCATCATCGGCCGTGAGCAATCCACTGCTGGTTGAAGGCCTCTCTAACAGGCCCGGCTCCAGCTCCTCTCGGATGAGAGGCTCCCAGCACAGCTGACGCGTGGGACAACATCGTGCCCGTGACTCCACCACCACTACCACCACCGCTGCCACCACCACCACCACTACCACCGCCACCACCACCAGCACTCGGAGAGTCACCCTGGGTGGGGTCAAGGGGCCATTGGGCGGTGCAGTGTCCGGCCCAGCGCTCTCCCAGAGCCCATCCTGCTCGCCAGGTCGCCGCCAACCCTCACGGCCTCGCGATGACCGAATGGATTTCGATGTTTAATAACGCGATGCAATCTGGACCACGTCTCCTTGCGAGAGCACACATTCTCCCCCACGGCATTTCGCTCGCCATCACGAGGGCCGCTCACCGAGGCCGGTGCTGCCATCCGGGGGGTCGCGTCGCTCGGCGAGCCGAGGGGCCGCGCGAGTCGTCGAACCCGAACCCGGCATCACGCAGACGCCGACGTGGGCGACGCCGCGGCGCTGGTGCCAGAGACGCGGCGTCGGCGCCTTCGTGGAAGCGGCGTCGTCGGCGGTGCAGGAAACGCGAGCGTCGCGCAAGCAAATCGACAAATGAACATTGCCCATGGCAATTACCGCGCTGGGGAAAACGAATGACGCCAGATGTCTGGGCGAGGCGCGTCTCTGTGGAGAATGGAATGTGACGAGAGACCCAGCAGCAGAGAGAGGCAACGCGAGTCCTTGTCGCGATGCGCTTCTGCTGCCAAGTTCTGGGCCGAGTCTTTGATCGGTCTGGGCAGATTCCTACCGGGGAGGTTCCGGACAGCGACACAACTGAACACTCAAAGTTTGTTCACGGAGAATTGTCTTCACATGGTGACAGTGTGTGCGCGCGTGTGTGTGTGGTGGTGTGTGTGTATGTGTATGGTGCGTGTGTGTGTATGGTGCGTGTGTGTATGGTGCGTGCGTGGTGCGTGTGTGTGGTACGTGTGAGTGTGTGGTGCGTGTGTGTATGGTGCGTGTGTGTGTGTGGTGCGTTTGTGTGGTGCGTGTGTGGTGTGTGTGTGTGGTGCGTGTGAGTGAGGGTGTGACGGCAGGGAGCGGTAGTGTAGCGGTTAGCGCACTGCGCTACGAACCCAACCACCTGAGTTCAATTCCCGCTCACGGCCAACACCAGTGACGATTATCTGAACCGGTCTTGGCCCGAACCTAGGTCGACTCAGCCTCAAATGATTACTTGGTGCGGTGTCTGAACATCGCCACTAGGGAGACAAAGGCGGCCGGGCGTGGTTCTGGTCACCCACCCCCTCGTGTGCCGTTTTGGCCTTCATAGGTGCTCGCTAACAGCAATTGCACCTACAGTCTGTTAATGCTACATGGGATCGCTCTCTTTTGTGTATGTATGTATGTAAGTGTGTATGTTTGTATGTATGTGCCTGTATGTGTGTATACATGCAGGCTATAATCAGTTTGACAGGCTGCATGACATTTGTTAAAACTTGCAAGTCACATGTCAGAACATTCACAACTGATGCAAGACCACAGCAAGCGCCGAAGGAGACACGAGTGGCGTGAGGGCAGCGCAGCGCGCTCGCTCTTCTGTGTGCTCGCGGGACTCGACTCACCCCCACATCATCATCATTATTACGACGCGGAATCATTAAAGTCTCCTGACTGCGAACTCTTGAAGCGTGGATGTGGGCATGAGTGTGTGGGCAGTGGTCGTGGAGCTGCGCTACGAACCCGCCAACCCGGGTTCATTCGATTCCCACTCACGGTCAACACCAGTGATTATTATAATTATCTGACCCGGTCGTGGGCCTCCCCTGTGTCGACTCAGCCTCAAATGAGTACCTGGCACGGTGTGTGAGCATTGCCACCAGGGAGACGAATACCAAACTTGAGGGTCTCAAGGGAGTGGGAGCGGGGGTAGGGACACGGCCCCCTTCGAAGATTCGGATGAGGCACGCTGAGCACCTGATTCAGATCTAACCTCGGAGGCCTCGCTCGGTCGAACCTCGATCACCGTGCAGACGCGGCTCCCCGTGGAACTCGGCCGAGGGATGGAAGCATCAGGTGCCCACAGCCCCTGCTGCTCATAGCTCAGCTTCCATGGAGAGCCCCCTGCTGGATGAGTCAGAGACGCTGCCTCCCGAGAGAGGGGGGGCGGCCTCTCTGCAGGGGACGGGAGACGGTTCCTGCTGCTGCTGCTGCAGAAACTCAAAATCCACATTGGGATTTTTGCACACAGCGTTTTAATACGTTTTTTTGTAATAATTACTGGTTTAATCCAGGACGTTTCTGTTACGCGTCGTCGCTTTAAGATGTTCTGTGTTCATATTTTGTTCGTTGCGGTTGCACCCGACTTACGAGCCGCATGGCTCACAGGGATATACCAAATGAATGAACTTGGACTTGAACTCTCCAACTCGTCCACAGCTCGCGCCGTGCGTCCCGCATGGCCCTGTGGCAATGTGCTTGGAGTGCGTTAGCTCACAACTACAAGAGTCCAAGTTCGACTCGTGGGGTTGGGTTGTCGACTCGTGTTCCAATAACACTCTACTCGTTCTTGGTAGCGTGTTTCTCCTATTCTGTCGTGGTATTCCTCTTTAAAAAAAAAATCTAAATCCCACTTCATTGCCCGTCTTGCAATTTGGGTCTCGCCCACGAGATGTTGATGCCCCATCCACGTGTCTATTCGTCTCCAGACTTCGGCGCTTGCTGTGGTCTGGCATCAGTTCTGAATGTTCTGACATGTGACATACAAGTTTTAACAAATGTCATGCAGCTTGTCAAATTGATTATAGCCTGCATGTATACACACATACAGACACATACATCAAAACATACACACTTACATACACACATACATACACAAAAGACAACGATCCCCGGCCGCCTTTGTCTCCCTAGTGGTGATGTTCACACACCGACCTTATCTTTCCAAACAGCGACGAGTCTACCCCATCGCCTTCGTTGCAGCGTTACCTTTGCTTCGAGACGCTTTGTACTTGGGCGCACGGCTGCCTCATGCAAGGCCTTGCAGTCGCGCTGATAACCGACACGCATCGCTTGAGCCGCGTAATTTGTAGAAATCCGTGCTAGCAGGCAGCGTGGCATTCGCAAACGCTTGATCGATAATGGGGCATGAGGCACCGCGTCCCGATCTGCTGCCTCCACGTGTGTGCGTTCGACGTTTTCTCACGCGTCTGAGAGCTGTGCCGAACACCGTCGCAAGTGAAGCACTGCTGGTGGAAGTGGCCTCTAATAGAGGCAACTGTCGAGGGTAATTGGCCTACTCTTCCACTTTGACGAGTCATGTTGAGAATGGGGTAGGCGTAGGCACACTTCCCCCAACACACGCGAGCTGCCGATGGACCCACTGCGGTATCGCCCTCCACACCGCTCTGTGGGCAGAGGAGGCGGGGTGGGGTTTAATAACTTTCTGTGTTTAGCAACTCCGCATTTCACGGTGCGTGAGCTCAACGAGAAGGTTTATTGCTTTAATGATGCATGCAGCTACAGCAACTTCGGTACTCAGAATGTGCTGAGTGTTGTCTTGTGGAGCTGTACGCGGAGTATGGCTTAGGGGGCCGGTTTTTTTATCCGATCTCTGAATCTTGGCATTTTTTTGTGTGCGATGCGCGGTTCTAACCATTGTCCTTTGTTGGTTATTCCGTCTCATATTTGTTTAGAGGAGTTTTTTTTCAAATCTCACCCAGATGTTTATGTTTGTATTGTTCTTTAGTTTCCTGAATCGATTCCCTGCTTCGTTCTTCATTGCACCCCTCCCAGGTCTCCCTTTCAAAAGCGACGCGAGAGCTTTGTGGTTGTGAGTAATGATGTTCAGGGCCTGCGTCTTCATCGCCCACGCACGGCAGATACCGATGCGTGTGTTGCCACTCCGCCAAGCGTTCTTCTCGGGTTGCACCACGCGTTGGTTGTTCGGCACCAGCTCTCACATTTCGCTCCACGTCCTGGGATATTTTAGATCAGTTTCCTGAAGATGCTCTCAGGACGCGGAGCGGAACGTCGGACATCGTGCTGAACGACGACACGTGGTGTGACCCGCGCTCACAGCGACGAGCTTCGCAGCACGGCCGTGGAACCTGCGCGGTTGTAACGATCGCTTCCAATCGGAGAGCGGATGTTTTTGTTTTGCAATTCAGTTGTGAGTATTTGTTTTGTTTACTCACTACAACTATGATTCCCAGTGGCCGAGGAACGTCGAATGGGCCGCCTGTTGAATCGGACTCCGTCTCGCTGACGCAATAAACCAACAAACAATCGTGATACCGCATTGGTCGTGATGCACAACTCACAAAGCTCAACACATTTGTAAACAACGCTGCCTCCAAGACGACGGGGTATATAATAGGCGACGTTTCGGGCAATGTCCCTTCCGAGCTAAGAAGACGCGTGGCCACTGCAAGTCCTCTCTCCTGCTCGAGCGAGTCGTGTGCGAGGCCGCGCGCCAGTTGACTCAATTCGGCAGCAGCAGCTGGCGCTGCGTATCGATGTCCCGCGGCTACAGGGAGTCGGGAATATCGAGTGAAGGTCGATATTCGGAATACAACAAAAGTAGACTGATTTCTGAATTGACGCCACGTGCTGTCGTTAAGGCCTCGTGCTCCGCGCGCACGCGGCTGCCAGATAATCTGGCAGCGCCTCCTCGAGGCGCGTGCGGCACGCGACTGACCGCGGTGTCTATTGGCGGGCAATACTTCTGTTCCCTAATTGCGAAAGAAAGCCAATAACAGGACGATGCGTCGCCGTGTCGTTAGCGTGCGAAGGTCATCACTTGTTGGGTGATTGTGTCACGTCTATCGATCTCTCGTCCACGATGATTTGAATATTGGAAAGGAAATACACGGCATCGACAAACGCATCTTTCTCTCGCTCTCGGCAGTTGGAGCATCGTGTAGAACACGTGCGTGACACTTGGTGGAGGAGTCAACAGTGGTTGTGCTATGGATAAACTCATTCCCGCCATAGTAATGTGGAATGTTCACCAATGGCTCAGAGCTGTACACTGGAGATGAGCACCATCTCGTTGCTCAGAGATGCAATGATCTTGTTTACAGGCCTATGCACGTGTAGTTATTGACTAGAGATGTGTGTGATGACCTATGATGCAGCCTGTGAATGTGGTGTTTTGACAGCGAGGGGTTGGGATGCCACGGTGGCGAAATGTTAACTCTCTCGCCTGGTGCACAGCAGGTCGTGAGTTCGATCCCGACCCTGACGTTTGTACATTTCGAGTTTGCATGTTCTCCCCGTGGTTGCTTTGATTTTTCTCCGGGTCCTCCGATGTTTCCCTACACATTTAGAAACATGCATTTAGAGTATTTGGCTGATATAAATTTCCACGTGATAAGCCACTTCGTTGAGCTATCATTTGTGGCCAGGTGGCTTCTGAAATAGAGCTATGTAGCTCAGTGGGCCTTACCTGCTAAACTAAAAATAGTTGATAATTGTTTTTTTACCCTTTTATCTGGCAACAAAACTGACACATTTTTTACGAGGAGTCATGTTTCCATAGACCACAATACCTGCAGTCATAATGCAAACAAGAAACATAACTCTGATAATGTATGCACTGTCCTTGAAGTTGATTGGTCCACACCCGAGACAGCTTTCCTTAGACGCGTCATCTGGTCTAACACCATGTGAGACTAGGCTCTAAGGAAAGCTGTCTCGGGTGTGGACCAATCAACTTCAAGGACAGTGCATACATTATCAGAGTTATGTTTTTGGTTTGCATTATGACTGCAGGTATTGTGGCCCATGCAAAAATGACTCCTCGTAAAAAAGGTGTCAGTTTTGTTGCCAGATAAAAGGGTAAAAAACAAATTATCATATATTTCTACTGGCAAATGAGGTTCCAATGGGGTAAAAATAGTTGAGTTTAATATTTTGGCACGGCCTATCTCTCATGAAAGCTATAGCTGACACGAAAGACACATTAAAGCTGCAAATATGGATAAACAGCAGTCGAGGTTGTAAAGGAGCAGTGGTGTGAGGCAGCCCTTGCAGGGCTGCACCTTTACCTTTCCTCAAGCAAAGAGAACGCGAGGCCTGAGCGGCGCTCGCTGTCTGCTTGTGCAGTGCGTGAACTGCAGCGCACAACGAAGCTGCAAGTTCAGAAAAGCTAAATGTCAAGACGGATGCTAAATCAATATTCCTCTTGTCCACGATTAATGAATGCCAGCCTCCTGCCCTGCACACACATGCATAGAGAAAAAAATCCGAAGTAAAATTGTATTTGATGGTATCAGCCATTGCCTATTCTCATGTTCAAGCCTGACCTTCACGAACTCCTGGTATCACGGCGTATTTGTGGTGACGCTGATATGCATAGCAGCAGATCAAGAGTCGTGTGGTGCGAGCATCATCTCGAGTGCTAAGAAATCGGTCTTTGGGGCAGGAGAAGCATCCGTGTCACGCTGCGGGTCAGACAGTGTTTCTTTCTCTCCTCGCTCGATGCCCTGGTGATGGTGCCACGTGGTGCAGCGGGAGAGCGAGCAGCTCGCAATCGGAAGGTTGTCAGTTGACATTATGGTCGGTGGTTGATTCAGCCCATTATTTTTCAGTGGTCGATAAAGTGAGTACCACTTTGTTGGAAAACTCAACATTGGTTATGCTCTGGATAGGCCTACTCCCACCCACCATACGAATGTGGAATTTCCACCGCTGGCTCGGGGCTATCAACGGGAGATGAGCACCGATGTGTCAATGCTCACATGAGCAGGACATCACTCTGTGGGGGATTTTGTTAGTTTTGTTTTGACGAACACGAATCTGCGAGCTGAGACTCTCTGGTGAAGAATGCGTTTCGTGCGAGGAGCGGCGGCGCTCAGAGGGGTGGCCGCGTCACGCGTCACGTGGCCCCGTTCTTTCATCTCGGCCGCCGGCACCGTGGACGCCTTTGCGGATTCGAGGCTGAGGAATTAAAAAAAACGCGCGAATGGAGTCGCTGCAACAAAAGGAGCGCCGCGAAGGGCGATGTCCGCAGGTTCATCGACGTCCGGCGAGTCGCCGTGGCTGTCCGCAGGCTCGCGTGCTTGCTTGTGTGTGTGTGTGTTTGCGTGTGTGTGTGTGCGTGTGTGTGGGGAGCGGTAGTGTAGCGGTTAGCGCGCTGCGCTATGAACCCGGCGACCCGGGTTCGAATCCCGCTCACAGCCAACACCAGTGACGATTATCTGAACCGGTCCTGGGCCTCCCCTAGGTCGACTCAGCCTCAAACGAGTACCTGGTGCAGTGTGTAAACATCGCCACTGGGGAGACAAAGGCGGCCGGGCGTGGTGCTGGCCACCTACCCCCTCGTGTACCGTTCCGGCCTTCATAGGTGCTTGCTAACAGCACTTGGTCCTACAGTCTGTTAAGGCTATACAGGGAATCTTTGTTTTGTGTGTGTGTACGTGTGAGTGCGGCGCAGCGGTTAGCGCGCTGCGCGAAAGATGACACCGGCACCGATTATCTGAACCTGTCCTGGAGGGCCTCCCTTAGGTCGACTCAGCTTCAAATATGTCCCCGATGTGCTGCTGGCCACCCACCCCTTCGTGTGCCGTTCCGGCCTTCGTAGGCGCTCGCTAACAGCACTTGCCCCAAACGTCTGTCAAGGCTATACGGGGATCGTTGTCTTTGTTACGTGCAGTATTGCCCGCGACACTGCATGTGCGCTCATGTTCACGAGAGCGTGCGTGTGAGCGTGCGTGCTGTGCGAGTTTCATCCGTGAAGCGAGCATTCACGGAATGCGAACGCAGCGATAACCCGGCTGTGATTCAGCAACAACAAATAGCCCTCACCGTGATACGTCCCTGGACACAATCTGCCGCTGTAGTTGTGACAGCGAGTGGTTTGAGCGAGACGAGGGATTTAGTGGATGAGCGAGAGAACTGTGATGCCACCTACAGCCACAATTAATTCGTTATTTACTTCATTGCGCCTATTGGAGACGATTGTAAAGTCTGGGCTCGGAGGACAACATAACACCTAACTCAGGCAAACACTTTCCTGCGTACATGCGTGTCTACACATGATTAAAATTACATACAGCCACATGAATACGTCTACGTTATGTGCATGTATGTCATGTCGCAATCTCTTGCAATAGGTGTATGCGCGTGCTTAATTTAATGGATCCAATGGCATAGACTGCACCCCGTGATTCCAGTGTGTGGTTTTGGCTTATTCGCTTTTCCCACTTTGGATAATGTCAGCTCACATTTGTACAATCTGATGATTGACATCAGCCATTACCCACTGCCACTATTGATCAATGCATCATCTGAGCCCTTAACAAAACCTGCCCGCTATGACGAGTCTACAACGCGTGCATCAGGCCTCGAAGTAAGCAAGAGAATTTGACGGACATCATGAAGGCTCAATTACGTCCCAATATAATTAGTGACAGAAATATGAAATTGGGGCGAGCAGACGTATGCGTGTGTGTATGTTGAACTGTCGCACCGTACGCAGCCAGCCGTGCTAATCGGAGGTGGGGGGCAATCCGAGGAGGATGGCGAGAGGGAGGGGAGGGACAGGTGGGAGGGAGGGGGAGAGGGTGGGAGGGATGGGGGGAGGGAGGGGGAGAGGGGGGAGGGATGGGGGGAGGGAGGGGGAGAGGCTCGAAGGGATGGGGGGAGGGGTGGAAGGGGGGCGCGGGTAGCGCGGCCCCCACCGCCCCCGCGTGGCCCCGCGAGCTCGGCGTGCGGTGCCACTGCCACGTGGGCGCGTGACGCTCGGTCCGGGGCAACTCTCTCTGTCTCTGTGTGTGGCACGCTCACATTGTCTCTGGGAACCCGAGACTCTGCAGCTCTTTGACGGGACTGATCGGGCTTGGTTTTTGTATCACCAGGATCGACTGCCCAAAAATAAAGATGTGGTCAGTCAAAATGAAAGTGGCCCAAGACATGGCCGTTGCACTGAGCCAGCACCACCGAAATCGTGGGGTTTGAATGCGGAATGCCACCCATGGTTAGAGAGGTTTCCCAAGCGTAGCGCTTTGATGGTCTGAGGCCGTCGCCAATGACTGCACACTGATGAGACGTTGACTCGAGGGGATAATGGCTGCGTCAGAGACAGTGAGCCACAGCACTGAGATCCTGCGTTAAATAAATGTTTCACGATACCAAATTCTCACTTGCATTTAGTAGAGGGTCTCATTCTGGTCGCTAACAGTTGCACTGTGAACATGTCTTGTATCACTTTATATAAAACATGTACAGCTCGCAGGATTAAAATGTGGGTTTAATTTGCGTGCCTTTTTCCGTGCGATTATATTTGATTACAATGCACATACGGTGCGGTGGGGAGGCCTTCATCCAGCAGTTGACGATGGCTGATGATGATGATGATGATACGGTGAACTGTCGATTGAAGTGGCTGCAGCACTAATTCAACGACGTCATCTGCTGAGCGCTCTGCTTGGAGACGTCTTCGTCTCGTGACGTCATCTGCTGGGCGCTCTGCTTGGAGACGTCTTCGTCTCGTGACGTCACGCTGATGGAACCATAGCTGCTGTTTATTCCACTCGGTGTCAAAATGCATCAACACGCAGTGCACACCGCACGTTGCCGAACTCCATCCCGACCCTGTCACTGTGGCTTCTCGGGTAATATCACCGTGAAATTATAAATGTGGACCTTGATGCCGAAAGGGCATTTCTGCATTCGCAGCCGTTGTGGGTTTAATGCCGCCGCGCGGTGGGGTCAGCACAGTCAGTGCAGCCGATAAAGCCGTCACTTTATTTATGAGGTCCAGCCCCATCTCACAGCCTCGCCGAACGTGTGACGAACACGGTTGGTCTCGCATATAATAGCTCTGAACATGTATGTGTTCTGTAAATTAACACACAGTTACTGAACGGAAGTATTCATGTTCTACTTAAGCCCGGGCTGTAAAATTCGATTTCCGACTCTGGGAACCTCTCTGTGTGGAGTTTATATTCTCTCCCCCTGTTCTGCATGGGGTTCCTCCAGCTTCTCCGGCTTCCTCCCGTAGCTAAATGCTGGAGCATTTCCTGCAAACGACTCAGTTTGGATTACACTCAGCAGTGGTAGCAGCAGCAGCAGAAGCAGTGGCAGCAGCAGCAGTGGTAGCAGTGGTATCAGCAATGGCAGCAGCAGTAGCTGCAGCAGCAGTGGCATCAGCTGTAGCTGCAGCAGCAGCAGCAGTGGCAGCAGCAGCAGTGGCAGCAGCGGCAGTGGCAGCAGCGGCAGTGGCAGCAGCAGCAGTGGCAGCTGCAGCAGCAGTGGCAGCAGCAGCAGTGGCAGCAGCAGTAGCAGCAGCAGCAGCAGCAGTGGCAGCAGCAGCAGTGGCAGCAGCGGCAGTGGCAGCAGCAGCAGCTGTAGCTGCAGCAGCAGCAGCAGTGGCAGCAGCAGCAGTGGCAGCAGCAGCAGTGGCAGCAGCAGTAGCAGCAGCAGCAGCAGTGGCAGCAGCAGCAGTGGCAGCAGCAGCAGTGGCAGCAGCAGCAGCTGTAGCTGCAGCAGCAGCAGTGGCAGCAGCAGCAGTGGCAGCAGCGGCAGTGGCAGCAGCGGCAGTGGCAGCAGTGGCAGCTGCAGCAGCAGCAGCAGCAGCTGCAGTGGCAGCAGTGTGATGATGTTTTATGCTTCTTGCCGAGGTCGGTTTTGTGGTTCATTTGTCGCGAGCACTTTGTGTGTAACTGAGCGGGCCCTTTTAGTACATTGCATGAGACCGCCGGCGGCCTCCCTCCCCCCATGCCTAACGCGGCCAGCTCAGGATCAAGCAGCCGTGGCCTCGACTGGACAGGGCCAGGGAGCGGGGGGGGGGCTCAGCATCACTGCGCGCAGACAGAGCGGCAGCTGGAGTTGGGAGCTCTGCCTGGTTTAGTTATCCACACGGATCTCTCCTGGTGCCTGCATCGCATTTATTTCACACAAACAGCACCCACGCGGAGAGACCCTGTGAGTCCACAGTCGGTGTGTGCGGATGCGTACGATGCTATCGTGCTGCAGCGTGCACATTGTCATTAGCACCTGGCAGGTTTACGCTGTTTGAAGCGCTTCATAAAATACGGCATCGCGTGAGCCATCAGAAGCAAATGCATGTGTCGCTACACTCGTAAAAGATTAACCGTGTGAAATCGGATCTGCTCAAGAGCAGTTTAAGTCTATTCGTTGCCCGATCTGAGCTATGAGCCAGTCTCCCATGGCGAGGTGTCGGTGCTGCTTGGCTCCCACGCTCGGGCGCTTCCCTCCCGTGATCTCGCCGGGCGGAGGCCGTGGTTGGAGCAGCCGCCTCCTGGTTGGAGCTCCGCCCAGCATCAGCACAGATACTGCTCACGAGTCAGGCTTGTTGGGGAAAACAAGAGTCGCTTCCCTTTTGCATTTCAGACCTTTGCCATAGGAATGGGGAATTTACTCCGCTGTTTTAGTCACTGCCATGTGCTGATTTATTTAGGTTGTAATGCACTGGATCGCTTTATGTTGCACGCATTTAGTCTGGCATAAAACCTTACGCGAGAAGAGATGGAGCGATTAAATCAGCGTGTGCGCAGGTGCACACACCACGAGCACCCACAAGTCAGAATCTTCACCCGCGAGATGTCCGGTGAGCTTTGACGCTCTTTGTCACAGGTGCCCGCTAGGAGTGGCTCGGAAAGTGGCAACTGGACGCAACGCAACCAAATGAGGGGGTTAAAGCCCCCCCGGTGCCCTCGACGTGACGTTGAAGCTGCCGCGTGGAGGGTGTGGCTCAGGGAGAAGGCCCCTGACCACGGCTCGTGCCTCCACCCGTGCCGCTGTGGAGCCACGGCAGCCCGAACTGGGGGCGGCGGGCGCTGCGTGGCCTGTGCCAGCCGCGTGTGAGTGCGCGAGTCGGCGGCGTGACGATGCCCCCCCTCTTTCTCTCCCCCTGAGCGTGGAGCAGTGCACATGGCAGACCCGTCCATGTAGTCATTGCTTTGACGCGACTTGGCTCTGCCACATGTGCTGCCTTGATTGAAATTATGGAAATGTATCGCTCCGCATGAGTGATGTGTCATCTCGCGTAAATATGGTTTACACGATGCCTTCATTCACGTGGACTCTCTCCGTAACTGGCGTCTTTCAATTCCATTTGCATAATAGAGATGTCTGAGTCTTTGAATCAGTAACAATGTCCGTGGCCTTGGACACGCGAAACATCTATCATTCATATTGCAATCGCGTTAATGCGAATGTGGACCTCCGCGTGTCCACGTGGAATGCGTTGAAAATGCGACGTCACGTCTCGGCAACGTGCATCCTGGCATGATGACATCGATAAGCAAATGTTGATTAAATAAGCTTCACAACAACAACAACATGAAAGGCCCCGAGCACAGTCCTCGTCACAATCGCGCGTCGTTTGCCTCCGACGGGAGAGGTGCCGAGGTGACGCGACCAGCGGCAGGCGGCGCGAGTCCACAGTGGGGGGAGCCGGGGGGCGGGGGGAGCCGGGGGGTGGGGGGAGCCGTGAGGTGGGAGGGAGCCGTGGGGTGGGGGGAGCCGGGGGGTGGGGGGAGCCGTGGGGTGGAGGAGCTGTGGGGTGGGGGGAGCTGTGGGGTGGGGGGAGCAGTGGGGTGGGGGGAGCCGGGGGGTGGGGGAGCTGTGGGGTGGGGGAGCAGTGGGGTGGGGGGAGCTGTGGGGTGGGGGAGCTGTGGGGTGGGGGAGCAGTGGGGTGGGGGGAGCAGTGGGGTGGGGGAGCTGTGGGGTGGGGGTAGCCGTGGGGTGGGGGAGCTGTGGGGTGGGGGGAGCCGTGGGGTGGGGGGAGCTGGGGGGTGGGGGGAGCCGTGGGGTGGGGGGAGCTGTGGGGTGGGGGGAGCTGTGGGGTGGGGGAGCTGTGGGGTGGGGGGAGCTGTGGGGTGGGGGGAGCTGTGGGGTGGGGGGAGCCGTGGGGTGGGGGAGCTGTGGGGTGGGGGGAGCTGTCGGGTGGGGGGAGCTGTGGGGTGGGGGGAGCCGTGGGGTGGGGGAGCTGTGGGGTGGGGGTAGCCGTGGGGGTGGGGGAGCTGTGGGGTGGGGGGAGCAGTGGGGTGGGGGAGCTGTGGGGTGGGGGGAGCTGTGGGGTGGGGGGAGCCGGGGGGTGGGGGAGCTGTGGGGTGGGGGAGCTGTGGGGTGGGGGAGCTGTGGGGTGGGGGAGCTGTGGGGTGGGGGTAGCCGTGGGGTGGGGGAGCTGTGGGGTGGGGGGAGCAGTGGGGTGGGGGAGCTGTGGGGTGGGGGGAGCCGTGGGGTGGGGGAGCTGTGGGGTGGGGGGAGCTGTGGGGTGGGGGGAGCCGTGGGGTGGGGGGAGCTGTGGGGTGGGGGGAGCTGTGGGGTGGGGGAGCTGTGGGGTAGGGGGAGCTGTGGGGTGGGGGGAGCAGTGGGGTGGGGGGAGCCGGGGGGTGGGGGAGCTGTGGGGTGGGGGGAGCTGTGGGGTGGTGGAGCTGTGGGGTGGGGGAGCTGTGGGGTGGGGGGAGCTGTGGGGTGGGGGAGCTGTGGGGTGGGGGGAGCCGTGGGGTGGGGGGAGCTGTGGGGTGGGGGGAGCTCTGGGGTGGGGGGAGCTGTGGGGTGGGGGGAGCTGTGGGGTGGGGGGAGCTGTGGGGTGAGGGGAGCCGTGGGGTGGGGGGAGCCGTGGGGTGGGGGGAGCCGTGAGGTGAGAGGGAGCCGTGGGGTGGGGGGAGCTGTGGGGTGGGGGGAGCTGTGGGGTGGGAGGGAGCCGTGGGGTGGGGGGAGCTGTGGGGTGGGGGGAGCCGTGAGGTGGGAGGGAGCCGTGGGGTGGGGGGAGCTGTGTGGTGGGGGGAGCTGTGGGGTGGGGGGAGCCGTGAGGTGGGAGGGAGCAGTGGGGTGGGGGGAGCTGTGGGGTGGGGGGAGCTGTGGGGTGGGGGGAGCCGTGGGGTGGGGGGAGCCGTGGGGTGGGGGGAGCCGTGGGGTGGGGGGAGCCGTGGGGTGGGGGGAGCCGTGGGGTGGGGGGAGCCGTGGGGTGGGGGGAGCCGTGGGGTGGGGGGAGCCGTGGGGTGGGGGGAGCAGTGGGGTGGGAGGGAGCAGTGGGGTGGGGGGAGCTGTGGGGTGGGGGGAGCTGTGGGGTGGGGGGAGCTGTGGGGTGGGGGGAGCTGTGGGGTGGGAGGGAGCAGTGGGGTGGGAGGGAGCTGTGGGGTGGGGGGAGCTGTGGGGTGGGGGGAGCTGTGGGGTGGGGGGAGCAGTGGGGTGGGAGGGAGCTGTGGGGTGGGGGGAGCTGTGGGGTGGGGGGAGCTGTGGGGTGGGGGGAGCAGTGGGGTGGGAGGGAGCTGTAGGGTGCGGGGAGCCGTGAGGTGGGAGGGAGCGGCCGTCCTGGAGTCCTTTGACTGACGCGAGCGCTGTGCCCGGAAACGTCTTCCCGCATTGGGCCAAATCTAAATAAACAGTGGCTGAGCAGGCAAGAGCACAAAGACCCACAACTTCAAGCGGTCAGCAACAAACAGCACTCTACAAAACCACCACAGCTGTATTAGATGAGAGTGCAACACGCTTCTTGACTTGGGCAGGGTCATTATTAGTAGTAATATCAGATCATGGGAACAGAGACCAGGGCCGGCCCGAGGCATAAGCGAACTAAGCGGCTGCTTGGGGCCCCCTGGCCACCAGGGGGCCCCCGAATCGTTTTTTTTTTTACAATTAAATAACTTAAACAAGTGATATAAATGAATTAATGAATGAATGAATAAATGATGGTGGGAGGGGGGCCCCCAAATCAAATTCTGCTTAGGGCCCCCAAGAGGCTCGGGCCGGCACTGACAGAGACTATGGGAGGGAATTCCAAAGTGGAGCAGAGATACAATGTCGTTGAACTGCTGTATCTCGAAGATCCCTTGGGTGGCCGTGTTCATTCTGACACCAGGGGGTGCCCTTCTCCCACACAGTCGACGTCAGGAACGTGCGCGCCTCGTGGCACTCAAACTGATTGAACAGTTTATACTGGTAGGAACCTCCTGGTTACACCAGCCCACAGGGGATTATTGTGTCCGTCGTGTAGGGAGGGGCTGGGTGGGGAGGGAGGGGCTGGGTGGGGAGGGGAGGGTGGGGAGGGGCTGGGTGGGGAGGGTGGGGAGGGGCTGGGTGGGGAGGGTGGGACTGGGTCGGGGGAGGGAGGGGGTGGTCATCCCGTAGTGCCCTTATAAAACTCAACGTTTAACTTACTCACGCCGGCTTGTGCCCGCCCTCACAGTCGGCCATATTTGCGGAATACACCACGCCGCCGTTGACCCTGGCCATTGACCGAGCAACCCAACGTTCCTACCAGCTCCCTCCGCAGGAATGTGTTTTAGAATAGCCTTGTGAGCTAAAAAACTCTTGAATCGGGTTTCATCAACAACAAAAAACTGTAAAATAAAAAATGCGTTTGCAAAAGGTCGCATAAAAATTATAAATACAATAAATACAGCAATTAACAAAGTCAAAAAATGAAAAAAAAGTACAATATATTACTTAATTAGAAATGATGCATGTATATATATTCTTATTGTAATTCTTATTGCTGGAATTTCACCAAATTAAGTGAAAAAGCTAAGTTATCATGGTGTTATTGTCTGCATAGAGAATTCCATTACAGAACGGGCGATTAAAACCTTGGGTTTAACCCAATAATCTCAGCGCTATGCATCCTGCTCAGTGTTGCTGTGACTTTCAAAGCTGCTACGCCATGATTCATGAACGATTCTCGGGTTAGGCCAAGTAATGATGTGACCGAAGCTTGTGTCGTTGAGACCCTGCAACCACTTGACAGGGCCAAACAAAATAAAATCGTCGCGCGTACGAGCGTTTAATGGGTCAATGATCGTTTCAGCTCACCAGTGAGTTGAAGACATTCTCCCAAACAATATGCAGCAGACGGAGTCATTCCCACACAGATTTGGTCAGATGATTACGTGGCCTCACCCAAACATCAATTGTGAACCACAGCACTGGCTGGGATGAGCTACGTGGAGCATCCTTCGTTGTGTCCGTTCGTCTGAGCTCATTTGAACGATCGCACTTGGAGGCTGCGAGCTGCAGTCTCCTCCCAGTGAACAGCAGCAGCAGCTCGATCTGTCCAAGAGTCGAGTGTCGCCAGCACCATTAGCCCTCCCGTACAAGTAAGTGTGCTCATTCGAAAGGTGTCTTTGGAAAGTGCCGATTGATTTCCATTAAAAACATTGTTGGTGTGAAAAGCGCCTTTCGGATGACTTGATAATCGAATGCATCTTACGTAACTCGCACAGTGCGAGTTTGTTAAAGTTTCCACCTGCACGCTAACTGGAGAACTCAATGTGTTTTGGAGAATATGATACATTAAATAGCCCCCGGGAGAGAGCGGTGGCGCAGTGGTTAGCACACTGTGAACCTGCTGACCCGAGATAGAGTCCAAGCCATGGCTATCATCAGTGGCGAGTGATATCTGCACCAAACCGTCTTGACCAGTGTGGTGAAGTATGGTCAAAACAACCCATTTGACCAATGAGGCCTGAGCAGGGGCCTCAATCAGCAATGGATTGACAGACAACTGTACATGTTTTATCTTATTTTATTATTTTATTATGAAGTTACATTTAAACATGATAATATAGTCTAATTTATACTTTGATTCTTTACATTTTCATATCTGACCCTGATCATTATCATCGGTGAGCACAGCAATCGCATTTGCATAATAGTTCACTGACACTTGTGCTCTGTGGTGTGTCTATAGCCAGTGTCTCATTTGTTTATTTTAAGTCGGTGACCGTCAGCTTTAAATACTCGACTTGAATTATAATAATTATAAAAGCGATGATGACGGGGAACGGTGGAGCAGTGGTTAGTTCGCTGCGTGTTGAATCCCAGCAACCCGAGTTCGAGT
Source organism: Lampetra fluviatilis (assembly GCF_964198595.1). NCBI lineage: Eukaryota > Metazoa > Chordata > Hyperoartia > Petromyzontiformes > Petromyzontidae > Lampetra > Lampetra fluviatilis. Next base: position 771,788 of record NC_136279.1, on the reverse strand, counting down.
CTCAGCCACGGCAAAGAGTCCATGACGATCCCCTGCGCCGGCCCTGGGTCCCCTCCTCTTGGCTGTGTCAATCCGCACTGATCAGCACGGTGAGTTCTGGTCAAACAGCCCCCACCACCAACGCGGCATGGGAAGGCCTTGGCTGTATTCAAACTTCAATCTTAATTTTAGAACTTTCGTGACTGCAGGAATTATTATTTGGTTCTTTCGGTTAAGTCACGTCTAAAGATAAAATAATAAATTAAATTAAATAATAGAATACGACGTTTCGATTGCAATTGAAACGTCGTATTCTATTATTTAATTTAATTTATTATTTTATCTTTAGACGTGACTTAACCGAAAGAACCAAATAATGTATTCAAACTTGACTAGAATTTGCCTCTGTGCGAGTGTTTGCTTGTTGGACAAGAGGAGTGTGTAGGGTTTCGTTTCAGTGTTCACAAGTCCCGCGTGACTTATGAAAGGCGAACGGAGTGTGCGCGTCCGGGCTCCTGCCAATCACTGCAAGAACTCTACAGGGCGCGCGTCTGCCAGCGAGATACATGATTCGTGATATGTGATGATACGTGATGATAGGATGAGGCCAACCCATCGACGCTCGCTTTCCTCTGCTCTCATTACACCGGATAGCTGTAAGCGTTGCACACTAGGCATGTATAAGGTGCTAACATAAATAGTTTGCAATGCTCGGGATTGTTTTTTTTATTGTACACCATAATCACGCATCATCATCGTCAACCATGGTCAATCCACTGCTGGATGAAGGCCTATCCCAATCTGCCGCCACCTCTCGCGTTCCCGTGATGTGCAGCTGGACACGAACTGGTTTTCATCGCCCTATCGCCTTGATGCACGCCCTCTCACTTGTATACTATGTGTGCGTTTCTGCGTACGTGAAAGAGAATGTGCGTGTGTGTCAGGACGTTAGAAGCTGTAGCGTAGTGGTTAGTACGCTGCGCTACGAACCCTGAGAAACGGGTTCATTTCCCGCTCACGGCCAACACCAGTGACGATTATCTGAACCGTTCCTGGGCCTCTCCAAGGTCGGCTCAGCCTCAAATGAGTGCTTAGTGCGGCGTGTAAACATCGCCACTGGGGAGACAAAGGCGACCAGGCGTGGTGCTGGCCACCTACCCCCTCTTGTGTGCCGTGCCGGCCTTCATAGGTGCTGACGGCACTTGCCCCAATTGTTTGTTCAGGCTATACGGGGGATATTTATCTGTGCCATTGTGAGTGCGCGCCGGGTATGAGAGAGCGCGAGAGAGAGAGAGAGACCCATGGAGCAGGGAACACGGTGGTTAGTCTATTACTTGACAATCTCCAGTGAAATGGGTTTGATTGCAAGCCCCGCGAGTCAATGGGGATCGGTGCCCGTGCTGAGTGAGGGCCGCTCACGAGGTGACTGAGCCCCCGGATGAGTTCGCGGAACGGGCCGTCCGCGCTGCGCAGGGAAGACAAAGACTGCCGCGCGTGCCACTCGGGACCCTGTTCTTAACCTCGTCACGCGGAGCCTTCGATAATTTAATTACTGCCCGGAACTTTGCATGCAGCTAGAGACCACGGGGAGAGCGCGCGTGAGATTTGACCGCAAATCAAAAGATTTGACCTCTGCCAAATACAGGTCACAGCTACCTTGGTTAAACGCTGTGCAATCACGTACCTGGCTGTACATAGAACTGGAATAAGATGTGTTTTCATAAAGTATACTATTTTCTGAGTTTCTGAATGTAGATTATGCAATATTTTGTACATCACAATTGAAGCCAAATGTAACATGTGTGAGCAAACGTTCGGAATATTTCCGTAGTGCGTGTGTCTTTGTGTGTGTACGATTCTTTCTATTTGGGGAGCGGTAGTGTAGCGGTTAGCGCTACGAACCCGGCGGCCTTAGTTCCACTCCTGCTCACGGCCAACGCCAGTGACAATTATCTGAGTGATCCTGGGCCTCCCCTCAGTCGACTCAGCCTCAAATGAGTACCTGGTGCGGTGTGTAAAAACATCGCCTCTGGGTAGACGAAGGCGGCTGGGCGTGGTGCTGGCCACCCACCCCCTCGTGTGCCGTGCCGGCCTTCATAGGTGCTCGCTAACAGCACTTGCCCCAACAGTCGATTAAGGCTATACGGAAGATCTTTGTCTTCTTGTATTTATGTGTGTGTCTTTGTATGTGTGCATGTGTATTTGCGTGTAGTTGTGTGTGTATTTGAATGTGTGTTAATTTATCTTTGTGTTTGTATTCGTGTGTGTATGTGTATGGATTTGCCTGTGACACGATCACTCTCAATGTGTCTGCTTGAGCCCGGATGGTGTTTCTTTGACTGCGAGGTGGCCAGAGACGGAATATTGAATCTGTCTGTGCGGAGCTGTGAGTGTCTCCCCCTCGTAAGTGCATCGGGTGTTCTCCCACCTCTTTCCACACGAAGCCAGACTCCCATCGTTGACGGGATGGGCCAAGCAACCCAATGGTTCAAGGCTGGTGTCATCAGTATGTGTCTGCCTAAAGCACGATGTTTAAAATCACCACGTTCCACACGTGCGACGGGAGCGAGCGCGCCCTTGCAAGTTGTGAAGCGATGCAGCACGGACCCCTGGCGATGTCGAGCACGAGACGTGTTTGCTTGTTTCGTCGACAAGGAAGAGAATTAAACACGGGGAGACATTCGCGACATCTCTGCTCGACGCCCGGTCCACGGAGGCACCTTCGAGGGTGCGAGATGTAAAATGTTTCAAACTGTGACCTTGAATTCATCATTGTCAGGGTGCAGATTCAAATGCATTCACTGCTATATAGGTTATGTATACGGTGTTTAAATAACCATGATGCTGCTGGTGATAGCGAGCCATCATCGCCAGAGTTTGAGTTGTGGCCAGAGCCCGTAGCTGCGGAGGCACAGCACGTGGGCTGCTCACAGCTGCTGTGAAGCTCTCGGCATCATTATTATTATTTAAACCGAGGTGGAAAATGTAACTTAAACAATTGTCCGCGCAGGCTCAGACTGTTGATTGATGGCTGGCAAGGTGCTGAGAATGAATGTAACCTCCTCTTATTGCCTCCAAGCTTCAAGCGGATTTGTAGAACCGGGTGAGAACTCCAGAGACCAGGATGAGTCTCATTTGCAAGAGCGACTTGGGCGGTCACCGAAATGGCAGAAGCCAAACAAATACAATAACGTTCAGAAAAGAAGCAGAGAGGACTCGTGGCTGAGTTTCTCCTTCATTCAACTTTCAAATGGAAGCATATTTGTCAGCGTGTGTCAATGTGTGAGTCTGTGTGTGTGTGGACCATCTTATCTGACAGGCACTATTTTAATTTACTTCACCGAGTGTTAACATCCCCAGTTATTTTTAACAGTACTCTCTTCATTTTTCAGCCTGCATTGGTATAAACATGGGCATTTTCGTTCCTTTGTTCTATCATGTGTATCAGACCTCCCCTCCCCCCTTTCTGCCCATTGTGTTGGCGTGCGCAGCAGCCGCGTCCAAGCCGTCGCCAAATGTTTTGTTGGCTCCCTCCCCCTCCCACCCCCCTCCCTCCCGATACGTTCCATTCATTGGCTACCACATTCTGATGAACTCCCCCCCCCTCTCCTCCCCCCCTTCAACTTGCTTATAAGGGATTATATTTTGAATCATTGCTTCACTTGATGCAGCTAATCTGGCTGTGACGGTCCCACCTGATGACGGAGACTTGTGTTGCCTCCGAAACGTCGTGAATTTTATTTTTATTTTTGTTTTGTTTTATTTTACTTTCATTACTTTTAATGTTTTACCTACGTGACTTTACCGAAAAAACCTGAGAATATGAATCATTGCAGTCACGAAAGCTTCAAATCTAGAACTGTGTGTGTGTGTCTGGATGTGGCAGTGTGTGAGTCTGTGTGTGTGTGTCTGGATGTGTCAGTGTGTGAAACTGTGTGTGTATGTGTCTGTATGTGTCAGTGTGTGAGTCTGTGTGTGTATCTGGATGTGTCAGTGTGTGAGTCTGTGTGTGTGTCTGGATGTGTCAGTGTGTGAGTCTGTGTGTGTGTCTGGATGTGTCAGTGTGTGAGTCTGTGTGTGTGTGTGCATCTTAATATAGTGTAGCGGTTAGCGTGCTGCGCTACGAACCAGGAAACCCGAGTTCGATTCCTGCTCAGGTCCAACACCAGTGACGATTATCTGAACCGATCATGGGCCTTGGGCCTCCCCTAGGTCGAGTCAGCCTCAAATGAGTACCTGGTGTGGTGTGTAAACAAGGCGGCCGGGCGTGGTGTTGGCCACCCACTCCCTCGTGTGCCGTGCCAGCCTTCATAGGTGCTTGCTAACAGCACTTGCCCCAACAGTCTGTTCAGGCTACACGGGGGATCTTTGTCTGTGTGTGTGTCAAAGTGCACCTGGACTGGCACAGGCGTCGTGCTGACGTCACCGTCATGTAGCGGCCAATGGGGCGTATTGGTATTGGTGTCTGTCATTGATGTGTGTCTGTGTCTGTCACATTTGGTAGATTATTTTACTTCCCAATGCGGGGATAAGTGATTGCACCTGTGGTGGCCGGTGTGGGTGCAATGTAAGGCAGCGGCAGCAGCCTCCACCGGTGGAGGAAACTCATCTGAAATTCATGTGAGAATCTTGTGAGCCTCATGTGAGATTCATGTGAGACTCATGTGAGCCTCATGTGAGCTTCATGTGAGACTCATGTGAGACTCATGCGAGCCTCATGTGAGACTCATGTGAGCCTCATGTGAGCCTCATGTGAGCCTCATGTGAGCTTCATGTGAGACTTATGTGAGAATCTTGTGAGCCTCATGTGAGACTCATGTGAGCCTCATGTGAGACTCATGTGAGCCTCATGTGAGCTTCATGTGAGACTCATGTGAGACTCATGCGAGCCTCATGTGAGACTCATGTGAGCCTCATGTGAGACTCATGTGAGCCTCATGTGAGCTTCATGTGAGACTCATGTGAGCCTCATGTGAGCCTCATGTGAGCCTCATGTGAGCTTCATGTGAGCCTCATGTGAGACTCATCTGAGCTTCATGTGAGACGCATGTGAGACTCATGTGAGCCTCATGTGAGCTTCATGTGAGCCTCATGTGAGACTCATGTGAGATTCATGTGAGCCTCATGTGAGACTCATCTGAGCCTCATGTGAGCCTCATGTGAGCCTCATGTGAGCCTCATGTGAGACTCATGTGAGCCTCATGTGAGCCTCATGTGAGACTCATGTGAGCTTCATGTGAGCCTCATGTGAGACTCATGTGAGTTTCATGTGAGCCTCATGTGAGCCTCATGTGAGACTCATGTGAGCCTCATGTGAGACTCGTGTGAGCCTCATGTGAGACTCGTGTGAGCCTCATGTGAGCCTCATCTGAGTCTCATGTGAGACTCGTGTGAGCCTCATGTGAGACTCGTGTGAGCCTCATGTGAGCCTCATCTGAGTCTCATGTGAGCCTCATGTGAGACTCATGTGAGACTCATGTGAGCTTCATGTGAGCCTCATGTGAGTTTCATGTGAGACTCATCTGAGTCTCATCTGAGCCTCATGTGAGCCTCATGTGAGCCTCATGTGAGACTCATCTGAGTCTCATGTGAGCCTCATGTGAGCCTCATGTGAGCCTCATGTGAGACTCGTGTGAGCCTCATGTGAGACTCGTGTGAGCCTCATGTGAGCCTCATCTGAGTCTCATGTGAGACTCGTGTGAGCCTCATGTGAGACTCGTGTGAGCCTCATGTGAGACTCGTGTGAGCCTCATGTGAGCCTCATCTGAGTCTCATGTGAGACTCGTGTGAGCCTCATGTGAGACTCGTGTGAGCCTCATGTGAGCCTCATCTGAGTCTCATGTGAGCCTCATGTGAGACTCATGTGAGACTCATGTGAGCTTCATGTGAGCCTCATGTGAGTTTCATGTGAGACTCATCTGAGTCTCATCTGAGCCTCATGTGAGCCTCATGTGAGCCTCATGTGAGACTCATCTGAGTCTCATGTGAGCCTCATGTGAGCCTCATCTGAGCCTCATGTGAGCCTCATGTGAGACTCATGTGAGCCTCATGTGAGCCTCATGTGAGCCTCATGTGAGTTTCATGTGAGACTCATCTGAGTCTCATCTGAGCCTCATGTGAGCCTCATGTGAGACTCATGTGAGACTCATGTGAGCCTCATGTGAGACTCATGTGAGCCTCATGTTAGACTCATGTGAGCCTCATGTGAGCCTCATGTGAGCCTCATGTGAGCTTCATGTGAGCCTAATGTGAGACTCATGTGAGACTCATGTGAGCCTCATGTGAGACTCATGTGAGACTCATCTGAGCCTCATGTGAGCCTCATGTGAGACTCATGTGAGACTCATGTGAGACTCATGTGAGCTTCATGTGAGACTCATGTGAGCCTCATGTGAGCCTCATCTGAGCCTCATGTGAGACTCATGTGAGTCTCATCTGAGCCTCATGTGAGCCTCATGTGAGACTCATGTGAGACTCATGTGAGACTCATGTGAGCCTCATGTGAGACTCATCTGAGTCTTATGTGAGCCTCATCTGAGCCTCATGTGAGCCTCATCTGAGCCTCATCTGTGACTCATTTGCCCCTTGTACGTGAGGTTTGGTGGATCACGTCCGGATCACCGTCAACTGAAACGTCCGACCTGCAGAGCTTCGAGGTGACCAGCAGGTGGCAGTACAGCCAGTGGGTCCGTGACTCCTCCACGTGGACTAATGAGCACTCTCTCGATCTCTCTCGATCTCTCGCATGTCCGAGCGTTCTCTGGGCACATATTTCCTCGCAAATAATAAACACTCATTTAGGAATTGGCCCGACATTGCAATGCTGCAGTCTTCTGAAACGAAGTCACAAGGTGAATTGAGGCTTTCATTGTGAACACCAGTAATGAGCCTGCGCGCTAATAAGCAATTGCTGCAGTTTTCGTGAACCGTGGTTGTATTTATGGACTAACTCGCCCCCAAGCAAAGTAATGTGGAATTTACACCCGTGAACACCACCCACATTTGGTTGAGCAAGTGTGGGTGGTTCGCTGCGGGCGAGAAAGACGCCGCCCCAACACGACATACACACCTCGAACACTCCAGTGGTGCTGCATTCAAATGTCTCGGAGCGATGTCACACTGGTATCAGAGTCAAGTCGCTAGAGAGATATAATGGAATGGTGTGATCTCCAGTTTAAGGATAGGTTTTTATTACGAACAAAACTTCAAGCTCTAATCAGACAGCCCAGGATGCACCGTGTTGTTTATTTTATTTTAAGGACATGCTTGGAGGTTAGGTTGGTTTTCTAAGTGGGAAACGTACGGTCGCAAATGACAGCTCAAGTGGAGCTGTTCGTACAGCAAGTCACCTGCGTGGGTAGCCCGGCGGGTCAGGGGTCACAGCATTGAGCTAGCACCACTAAGACCCGAGAGCTGAATCAGGGTTAAACGGAGTTGTCAAATGCATTTGATGGTCACCAATGACTGGCCACCAAAACCATCATATTCAATGTGTTCCTTTCCGTTTGATTTGGCTGAACTATAGCTCTGGGAATTAAAAATATTATTTTTGACTGCTATGCGACAATTAGCTCACAGTAAGGAATGTGATTAATTACAGCGTCTGTGTGCGGAGGGGAAAAAATGCCCCTTCAAAAGACTCTGGAAAAGTTCTGTGAGATTTGCTTCCGCGGGCCTTTGTCTAATATAGGGCGACACGCTGCCCCGTGAGAGTTCTGAATTGATTTTTTTCCGTCTCGTGACATGACGTCAATAGCACAAATGGGATCATATCTAAAAAGAAGAAAGTCGGCTCCTGTGCTTGTCAACAGACCCGGACCATCTCAGCGGAAACGCAGCTGCGCAGTAGCAAACGATGGCATTCAACGCCGTCCATATCGGCCGTTCCCCCGTGGAAACACAGCTTTCTGATCACTTTGATGCCGACGGAGAAGCGAATGTTCAAACTCGGGACTGTCGTTTGAAGGCTGTCGGCTGCTGAGCTCTTTAAGGCGGAATTCGTCTCGCCCATTCACGCCGTCGGCCACGGAGCGTGCGATAACAGCCCCGTTTGCTTCCGATCATTGGCCGTGGGCTGTGGATTTTAAATTTTTTTCTTCAAAATGTTCTGTTGCGGGGGAAGTAGCGAGCGCTAAAAATAGCGATGCCAGACCTTATCAGAGATTCACTCCACGCCTGCGTTCTCGCACTGGCACAGAGCATTCGCAGCGTAAACTTGCCTGGGAGGAATTACTTACTGCAATGATGAATTCGATTTTGTAATTTACATTTGTAAAAGAGACAGTAATTTATTGCCAAGAAGAACATGTTTCAAATGCCTAATGTCTGCTGCTCGCCAGTGAATTTCATAATTGTGGCTTCTAAATCAGCATCCTTATAAAAACAATTTGATCAATTATACATGAGTCAAAATGGGTCACTGAAAAGACTCTTAAACTCATCTGTCTGCCTGCATAGACAGCACGTGACATGCATGGGCACACTGACCAATATGAGCACCGTCCACAAACCGAGGGCCCAATGAGGCAACAGGACCTGCGCCCCGCGATGAAATCACGACGTATACACAGGTAAGCCTCTTCGGCCATAGCTATGATATCAATAGATGCAACATCAGCTCGTTTCCCGGGGCCCAAAAGGATCTCAGCCCTCCCCTGGTATATGATTTTTTCAATCACATTCTCACATACATTTCATATTCATTTGATATTCAAATATACAATGATTAACACAGTGCTGAGTTGTTAATGAATTAGACTCCTACAATGTGCACGGGTGTACTAAATGAGTGAATGGGCTGAACGTGTTTTGAATTTGGCTGGTTCAGTGCGAATTTGTAAACGAGCGCTAGTCCGCACGCGTGTATTTGTGCTTCATACGAATGGAGTTGTATCCATGGAGCACGCTGATTTGTGAGCTCATCCTCGCTCAGGTTACCAATTACTCTGAGCGACCAGGACACATCCTTCTCAGCAGAGGCACTTTACAGTTCAATTAGAACAATGCCGTACGTGTATAAGCCGGCTCGCTGCAGTGTGATAGTGTAGAGTGCGTATGCTCTGTTCGAGTCTTCTCACCGTCCTGTTAAGTCAAAGCGTCCACTTGCTTGCATTGTACTCCTCGAGGCATTGTACTCAAGTCCGTGGTGCAAATTCCCCTTTGCTCTGGCGGAATTATACATTGTAAGAATCCATTCGGAACTCTCGCAGGGAGAATAAATATCCCATGAGAGAAAGACTCACAGAAATGAGGTTCAGATGATTTCATCTCATGCCACTGCAAGTGACATGTTACCCACTTTCCCACATACCCGACTAGACAGATATTTGCTGCATGAAAAACAAAACGTTTTTTATTGTCATTATTATTCTAAGAGCTGGAATTAAGGCAGGAAAAGACACGTTTAATGGGACTCGGTTTTTTGTGCAGTCATCGTTTATCCGGCTGACACCGAGAGCCCAATTTGACATCTCGACCAATTAGCCGAGACGCCACGGCAAAGTGACCGATCGTTAGCGACAGAAACGCGTCACAAATTCACTGCGAATCAGGCCCCAATGTACGTGCGCGTTCATCAGTGCACGTACGAGTCCATGTGCACGTATATGTCGTGCCGGCAACATCCCACTCTTGGAGCCTCTGCCACGGCGAGCAATTGGCTTTGTCTGGGCGCGTTTCGCCCGAGCCACTTTAATGGGATTGGACGGGCGGTGGCTCGTGGCTCTGGCGGGCACGAGGAGTGGAGGGGGGGGTGAGAAGCGGAGAGAAGCGGAGTGAAGCGGAGGGGACCGGGGAGGAGGCTCCATTCTGAAGGAGGGGGGTAGGGAGGGGCGCACGGGCCGCGAGCTGTCGCCATGGCATTAGAGATGCACGAGCACGTGCCGCGTGCCGGGGCGCGCGCGCGCGCACGCACGACCCCGTCGGCCAATCGGCGCGCGTCGCCGTGGCAACAGAGAGTGAGGATGCGGCGCGGAGCCGGTCCACGCCGAGGATGATGCGCAGAGGAGCCGAGCGAGCGAGGAGAGTCCGGAGGAGACGCCACAGCGCGACCGTGGCCCAGGCGGAGGACTCGCGGGGAGAGACGACGCGCGACTCCCGACAGTGACAGCAGCGGCGGTCACCGATGTGTTTGTCGCGACAAGCGCCTTCCTTGCTTGAATGCGAAGCCGCTCGTCCTGCTGTCAATAATTCTGGCAGAGATTGTTCCAGTCATTATCTCTCTCTGAGCTCGGAGAATGTCCGTGTTTGTTTCTATGATGCGGTGGATGGGCTCTTGAATTCCCGTACTTCGCATCAATATCTTTTTAGGTTTTATTTGTTTTTTACCCACGGCAGTGAAAGCCTCTAAAGTTTTTTCTTCCGATTCTACCGCTAGAACATTTGTGATCCTCTTGAGAGGGTAGCCCTGAGATAGTTTGAAGCAAGTTCATCGCAAGAAGAGGTTAAGAAACAATATCCCAAGAGGGCAAAAACAATGCTTGGACTTTCGAGGTCCCGCTAACACATCGCGAGTCAATCTCCGCCGTGACACCTCTCTACCCAGCTGGCTCCAAGCGTCCGAGCCCATCGCTCACCCCCGCCCACTACTCCAGATCGATCACGGCCACTGCCGAACTCCGTTGTTCTCCGGGCACCGCGACGCCCAGGGAGAGTTGCGATGGGGAAGCCAGAGGCGGGCGGCGGGCCCGGCCTGGGGTTCCGCGTGCCTCGCTCCCAGAGCAAGAGCAGCCTCTCCGCCTCTCTGGAGGCCCTCGCCAGCTACCTGCCCTGCATGGGAGCCGCCGAGAGCGGCGAGGGAGGTACGTCTGGACCATCGCACGCTTGCAGCCGCTGCAGCTGAGAGCGGCCGGCGACTCGCACTCACCGCACCAACATCGACGTCTCTACACACGCGCACACGTGCATATACGCAGGGATATTCGCACAGAGTCTCAGACTATACCTGCTCATACGCGAACACATGTCCATGTAGACAAATCTTATAGCCTTCACCGACTTTTGGGGCAAGTTTTGTTCGCGAGTAGCACCGATGAAGGCCACTACGGTACACGTGGGGGTGGGTGGCCAGAACCACGCCCCACCGCCTTTGTCTCCCCAGTAGCAGTGTTTACACACCGCACTAGGTACTCATTTGAGGCTGAGTCGACCTATGGTATGACCAGAACTGGTTTAATTAATCGTCACTAGTGTTGACCGTGAGCAGGAATCGAACTCGGGTCGTCGAGTTCGAAGCGCACATGCACAGATACACACACACACACATATCCAAACATGCCCCTACGCGCTCATACGTGCACACATGCTTGAACATGCATTCACACTCGCACACACACACAACACTCCCGTGTGTATGCATGCACGCACGCTCACGTGCACGTTAAACGCGCGCACACACGCACACGCATGCACACGCACACGCGCAGGCATGAAAACATCTATGGAGCCACTTTCTAGCGGCTTGCGGTGAGAGCGAGGCTGAGGTCAGTGGCCAGCAGAGGTGTGGACTCGAGTCATGTGACTTGGACTCGAGTCAGACTCGAGTCATGAATTTGATGACTTGCGACTCGACTTGGACTTGCATAACAATGACTTTGTCCCACCTCTGAGATGTGGACTCGAGTCATGTGACTTGGACTCGAGTCAGACTCGAGTCATGAATTTGATGACTTGCGACTCGACTTGGACTTGCATAACAATGACTTTGTCCCACCTCTGGTGGCCAGGAGGATCTTTGAGACCCCATTGGGACGATGACTCCTGGGAATGAATGAGAGCCACCTCAAGGCAATGTTGACATACTCATGTTCTGGTATTGCTACCATAATATTCAGTAACCGCACTTGATTTCTAACGTTTTTGTTCAGTATGTGATTTACCTAATGAGATGTATCGCTTTAAGTTATGTTTGACATATGATTAAGCACATATTATGTGCATGGCCCGTTCGCACAAAGACTTTCTGGCATAAAGATGTCCCGTGTAGCCTGCATAGACTGGTGGGGCAAGGGCCGTGAGTGAGGATCTTTGAGACGAAGGCGGCACACGAGGAGATGGGGACCCAGACGCCATGCCGGCCGCCCTTCATTCCCCCCGTGATGTTATTCGCACATCCTCAGCTGCTCTTTAGCGGCTGAGTTGACCTAGGGGAGGTCCACGACCGGATTCAGCTGTGTGCCCTTGGTGTTGGCTGTGGTCCAAACTCAGGACCACGGGGTTGTAGGACAACACGCCAACCGCGACGGTGCCGCGATATACGAACACGCACACACACACAGACGCGCACGTGCACCTCGTGAATCTCCGATGGCGGTGACGTAGTTAATTGGGTTTAATTCACTGATCACCGGGTACATTTGTTTTCATTATGCTGCTTTCAATGTAGTATTTGAACCCCGTTTCTAGGAATTGCAGTCTCGTGCTACAGGGGATGTTGAGTGTTCACGCACAGTGGATGTGTGTTTAATTTTGAGATGGTCTAGAGTTCGAGGACGTCAATAGCATTTGGCAGGATTGTGTTGCAAGATATTGACTCTGAAGTTAATATGACAATTGCATCTCCAAGTAATGATCACAACATTTCACCGTGCTCTTCATTAACACTGCCTTATCCATGTTCTTGTTATAAGGCAGTGTTAATGAAGCAAATTTTGATCATTATGATTTCTGTTTATGGACCACTGCCAATGCAGTGCCTTTATTTTTCATCCAATTAATTTGTGTTTACAGGTAGAATCAGCCTTAGCTAAGATGTATAATAAAAGCAAGTTCAATAAGATAAAAAAAACTTTCATATTCGCACAAATATTGTAATGTTGTGTTCGACATCCGTTTAGTTGTGCCATCTGCTGGAGACCAAATACGCGGCTCCGCAAGACTCGGGAAATCTCTCTCGGAGCAGCTCCTCCGAGCTCGTTAACCTCTAATGGAACCCTCCGGCGCTGCAACAATGATTGTTTTTTGTTCCAGATAAAAACCGCTGAGCCCAAGCACAGCGCACTGTGCCCATGGCCACTGACACGCGGGCGCACGGCGTCCGATCTGTTGCCAGCGACTCGTGCTGGGATTTATTTCGCTTCTGATCACCGCGAATGCATGGCAATTCGCCTCAATGTTGCAGCTGAAATTCTGCGGGTTTCAACGAAACATTCCCCACACCTCTTGGCGATGTGATCCAAACACCAAAGGAGATTGAGTGTTTGGATTTCTCAGTTTTGTGTATATCTCAATAAACGCTTGGTAATTGATTTCATAACACCACACAGCCTTTGAATGGTGTTTACGTTTTACGATTGCAATAGCTATGACCTTAATTAAATGTGGTGGCGCTGCATAATGCTTACTGATTCAAAATTTCGCATTGAATCTGGGCACGCTGGAAGTACATTACAATGATTGGTACAATGGGGGCATTTAAATTCCAGTGGCATTCGTCGTCCGCAGCAATGTACACCAAACATTGCCTCTTGCCAACAGCTCGTTTGCAGCTTTAATTCATGTCGACCAACATTATTTAAATATTTCCAAAGTTGTATTTTATTTAATACACAGATACTCAACGAAACGAGTGAGAGACGTTTTGGGCACATTCTTACCGAAAGGTGGAGGATCATTCTGAAATAAAAGGCAGATTGTCACTGTGTGAAACATGGAACGCTGAGCTATTTCATTATTTCAGTGTCTGTGTCACAGACCCCGTTAGTGGCGGTTGTGCAATGAACTGACCCAGATATGAGACCGAGCCGGGCACGCCGCGCGTGACGACGGCACTGCCTCTGTCGGCAGCTCGCGCTCAATCCCCGCCGCCAACGCGGGGTCCACTCGGTCAAGAGGTGCACAGATTGTTAAGCACGTGACGATGCATCAATTCACTAATTAAAATATATATTCTTACACTCACAATTCAAGCAGTTAATCTCACGTTGCAGAACATCGATTATTTACAATTTATGTGAATTGTACGCTAATGTTGCTATTAGGCTAATGGAGCAGACAAGACCGCCTCAATGAGATGAGATAGCAAAGTCGACAAAACATTGATTCTTGACTTGAATTGTAACCCTGGATTGCGACAATTCATGGAAGCCATTAAATGTCTCCAAATGTAGATGTTGGACTAAGGACAAGCTGCCATTAGGGGGTCCCCTGGCCAAAAAAACTCTGAATTCTGATACGTTTTCGTACGTTAAATAATTGCCAAGTACGATTGCATTCTATAAACAAACTGTTTACAACGGGCCGAGGCTCGATACGATGACCTAGTAGGGGCTTCATTACAATGAAGGGACGATCAGTAATGATATCTCTTGTATAGCCCAGCAACATCTGCCATCATAATTCGCGTGCAGGCTGCTCGGGGCGCGTGAATCCCGCGGGTGCACACAACGAGTGGCAGGTGGCGTCAACCTCACTGCCTCCCGTCACCCCCCACGTGAACCCCCCACGTGAACCCCCCACGTGAACCCCCCACGTGAACCCCCCACGTGAACCCCCCACGTGAACCCCCCACGTGAACCCCCCACGTGAACCCCCCACGTGAACCCCCCACGTGAACCCCCCACGTGAACCCCCCACGTGAACCCCCCACGTGAACCCCCCACGTGAACCCCCCACGTGAACCCCCCACGTGAACCCCCCACGTGAACCCCCCACGTGAACCCCCCACGTGAACCCCCCACGTGAACCCCCCACGTGAACCCCCCACGTGAACCCCCCACGTGAACCCCCCACGTGAACCTCACTGCCTGCAGTGAGGCTGACGTCATGAGAAGTGTATTTTGCGCGGCGCAGTGTTTGTACATCACGTGCCGAGAGGATCACGATGATGTTGTTGTTGTAGCTATCAATGGAGATGAACCAAGACACAGATACACGCTTTTTGTTTATATGGCGAGGGCCTCTGCTGAGTTAAACTGGCAGGTTTTGAGAAACACGTTATTGTAATAATCACTAGTGAATTTATTAGGATAAAACAGCGCACCGGATGCAATAACAGATGCCTAATTAATTTATATTAAATATTCATTTGCCCTTTTGAATTGTGTCCACTCCAGTAACAAAGCAGCTTAACTCGTCTGCGACCAAAATATAATTCCTCATAATTCCAACTCTGTTTTTATTCCAGAGCTGTGCTTTAACAAAGCCACTTGAACGTAAGCTTCGGGCCTTTGAGCACGGGCAGGCTCCGAGGGATTTCAATGCAAGGATAGGGTAAGCAACTCAGGCGAGTGGCAGTAAAGCTTTGTAGAGAGAAATCAGTGACCAGGGGGAAGACTTAAAGCCAGACGTCGGTGGTGATGCTGTGACTGCAAGAGTGGCCCTTGACAGTCGAGTCCGCATTTCAATACATTATTAGTCGTCTGATGATTTGAGAAATTTATGTTTTTCAGCTGTCCCATGAGCATGCACAGTCACTCGCTCCGATTGATGCGGTTCTCACGCTGCGCGTTAGGACATTCGTCTGGACTAAAACTCACATTTGTGAAAGGGGATTTTTTTTGACAGATTTATTTTATATATCACTCATTCTTGTACACCTGTTGGTCCTTGAGTTGTAAGTGGAAAGACAAACGTCTATTGGTAAATCCCAAGTGATAAGAAGCCGTTAGCGCAAGTATGTATGTATGTTGAACTTCTTTCGCACCGTACGTAGCCTGGTCGAGGTAGAGACGAGGCCCTGCAATGTCCTGCTCGTACCACGGCCGGCGGAAGGGCGCTCTAGAGAGCCCCTGTAGAGACGGTGTCCCACGCTGGGCAGACATCTTGAGCGAGGTGCGAGTATCCACACTTTACCCCACCGCACACGGTCTGCAGATCGACTAACAGCGGTGCACCCAATTGTACTTGTGAGCGGACATGGGTGGTGGTGGTGGTGGATTTAAGGAATTTGCTCCGTTGCTTTAGCTGCCCGGCCAGGAGACCAAAGTGGCGACCTCCGTGTGTTGCAGCGTCCGCTGTGCAAACCATTCCACAGGCGGCGACGCCAATGATTTGTCGACAAATGGGGAAGCGATAGCTTCGTAATGAATGATGAATATCGATCGACATCCAGGCGGAGCAGGCTGCGCGCTGCGGTGGCTCCACGGCGCGCGCCGCGTGGACTCCGGGCGCGTGACGCGGCGGTGTCGCGTCACACGGAGCGCCCATCCGAGCCCTTGCCAGCGTCTGCCGCCGATGAGATGCGATGCGATGTTGGGATGATGAGTATTTGTCTCTGGAGCACCTCGCCAAGCGATCCTGTTGACCTGATTGGATCGGGAATCCAATTTATAAAGGAGTCCTCTTGGGATCTTTGGGTTACGACTGTTAACAGAATATTCGCAAAATAAAAAAAACACAATTGTTCAGCGTTTGATTGTAATTAACATACGACGAGAGATGAGTCTCAATTGGTTATGCTGCCATTTATCGCTGTAAAATTGTCATTGACCCTTTAGTTGGGAATTGTTCACCTCGTGACAACGGCTTTGTCCCAAGTGATATCTCTCATCTAACGGCATCAACACAGAACTGTGCATTGTGCACAGAGGATAATATGGCAGTGATCACCATCATCATCATGAGCCATGGTCAATCCCCTGCTTGATGAAGGGCTCCCCCTGCCATCGCCATTTCTCACGACGGTGCGATGTTAATGATCCACCGTGCACACGAGCAGATTTCATTGCTCCATATCCTCGGCATACAATGGGGCCGGACATGTGCCTGGCCACAACACCCTCGTGTGTGCTGCCTTGGCTACATAGGTGCTCACTACGGCACTTGCCCCAACAGCCAGTATGGCGCTACGGGGGATCTCTGTCTTTGTGTGGGACTGTGTGCATGTGTTGGTGCAGTGGTTAATGCACTGCACGGTGACCTTCGTGACCCCAGTGTTATTCACGGCCATGGATAACATCAGTGGCAAGGGTTATCACAATATATTATAGGCCTCGCCTAGGTTAACTTGGCCTTAAATTAGTAAATTAGTAGCTGGTGTGGCAGTGTAATGGTTATAACACGAGTTCGACCTTACAGCATGACCGTTGAAACAATGGGATCCTGCTGCCTCCGTCTACGCGGACATGTGGTCAGTGCGAAAAGGCAGGAAACAAACACCGAGAGTAGCTCTCTCCAGCAGCCCCTAGGGGGGGGGGGGGCCTTCTGCCATCAGTGACGTGAGCCCAGCACTTGCAGGACTGCGCCTTGACCTCCACCACCTTCACTAACGGCATCGTACCACTCTGGACTAACCGAGAGACGTTTGCCATTCCGCTTACAACTCAAGAATCGATGGTTGTACAATAATGAGCCAAGGTAACATTCGTGAGTGCACCTTCACCATTACTTTGACCTATTTATTGGGCTGTCGGGTGTGGCGGCCAAGGAGGAGCAGGATCCCGCTCGTGATGTGGGATCTCTATGGGGCTGGTTGCACGCGTGGCAGTGACCGGCCTGGTGTGGTCACCCAGTGGCCTCTGATGGCCTTGCCGGACTCGGAAGGATTTGTTTCGTGGAATAAGAATCACGCGCATGGAGTTATCTCGGCGTTCATGGGCAGCGTTCATGGGCAGCGTTCATGGGCAGCGTTCACGGGCATCGGCGGAGCTTCCAATATCAGCTGAAGCCCGTTCGCGCCCTCTGCTTTCGTACAGGCGCCAGGCAGGGACTGCTGGTCTCTGATTGTGACTGTGGGTCTCTGTGATAACTGCGGGTCTCTGATTGCGATGACCGTGGGTTTGCGAGCTTTTGTGTCTAGCTTCTGTCCCATCGTTCTCATCAGCTGTGTGTACGTTAATAACAAAGGATGTGCTGAAACAACTAACGTCAGTGCTTTTATTATTCCAAAACACCAGGGGGATATTTTGATGGAAGGTGCGTGTGGAATTGTGGCGAGCAAGTTGATCAATGTCTGCAACCTCCCCCAGCTAAATTCTCTACAGCGGTCAAAGATTAAAGCATCAATCAATCAAAACGTTATTTATACATTCCCTTTAATATGGCAGATCACAGGGCACGAATTTAACGTCGCGTATGTCTCTGTGTGTGTGCGATTTATAAATGTGTCTGTTTGCTCCACAATACAACTCGGATTTATGTAACATCCGAATGTAACCTTATCTCAAAACGCTGTACAAAACAGTGGGAAGTGTGCGTCACGGGGAAACACGGAGAGCCATCATTTCTGCTGATGTAAAATGTTTTGTGCATGAGATAGGCATCGTCAGGGGCGAGCAGGAAGGTCTATAGCCTGGACTAGAAGGGGGGCAGCTATTCCAGAGCATTGGGCAGCTGGGGAATGGAGTTTCAAACCCACGGTGGCAGCAGAGGAGACGGAGCGACACCGCACGGAACATATGCTCAGGGAAGTTGAGTTCTTATCTTTTAGGACAGTGCCCGTATGCATCGTCAGCTGCAGAGCTGCCAGGGGAGTAACGTAGACAACGGAGATGGATCGATGAGATCAGCGGAGGTGCAGGAGAGATTGAGACATTGCACGACCAAGAGGGATGGTGACAGCGTGGGGAGACATTTATCCAGCAGTAGATACACTGGATGATGATGATGATTATTTAAAGCATCAGGAGGCTGTTAGTTCAAATCCAGGTCAGGGGCCGTCTAAGCCCATCATCCGTCAGGGATCAATAACATAGCCACCACTCTGTTGGAAGCTGCCAGTGGTCATCCTTCAATAACGAGCAGTACATCAATGCTCATTTGAGCATGGAGACACTTTGATATTTCATTAATGAGTGATAGTGGCAATTGGAGCAATCGGCTTCTCATCTGTGAGCAAAATGGCTCGGTGGCATCTCTGCATGAGGTACCCTGCCCACCCCACGCGTTCTCTCGCCCCCCTCCCGTGCCACCACCACCTCGAGTGCCACCATCTCGGCACCGCGCGGCCAGGCACGGGAGGGCCGCAGCTCGTCGATTATTAGGAGGGACGTGGTCCACATTTTTTGAACGATCTGAAGAAGAAAAAAATACCCCAAAATTGGGACTAGATATTAAATTTCGGTTGCTCCCAAAACATTTTTGGTTTCGGATAGAAGTCAATCCAATAAAATTGTATCTATCAAAAACCCAACCCTATTTTGGGTGCAATGTCCATGCTCCCATGCACTGGTTAATGCGATTTAAAACAGCGGCTCTCTTGACATCATTGTCCCTAGCAACCCTATGTATGCTCTATGACTTCGACGTACAATACAACGCCCTCCTGCGTGGCGACCTCCATCCGCGTGCGGTGTTCGTTCATCTCCAACGAGGCCGCCGCAGCAGCGGCCTCCTCCATCCGCGCCGCGTGTCCCCTCCGGGGTTCATCGCCCCTAACGGCATCCGCAAATCTCTCCCGTCTCCCCGCTCTCCCCGTCTCCCCGCTCTCCCGTCTCCCCGCTGTTCCCGCTGTCCCCGCTCTCCCGTCTCCCCGCTCTCCCCGTCTCCCCGCTCTCCCGTCTCCCCGCTCTCCCCGCTGTCCCCGCTCTCCCGTCTCCCCGCTCTCCCGTCTCCCCGCTCTCCCCGCTGTCCCCGCTCTCCCGTCTCCCCGCTCTCCCCGCTGTCCCCGCTCTCCCGTCTCCCCGCTCTCCCCGCTGTCCCCGCTGTCCCCGCTACGCCAGGCGGGAAGAAGCTGCGGAGCACCGTGCAGAGGAGCACGGAGACCGGCATGGCGGCCGAGATGCGCAACCTGCAGATGGGGCGCCAGGCGTCGCGCGAGTCCACGGACGACAGCATGAAGAGCTACATGTCGGAGGGGAAGTGAGTCGGGGAGAGCGTGGGGGAGACGTGCGTGTGTGGGGGAGAGCGTGGGGGGGGCGTGGGTGTGTGGGGGAGAGTGTGGGGGGGGACGTGGGTGTGTGAGGGAGAGCGTGGGGAGGTGTGTGGGGGAGAGTGTGGGGGAGAGCGTGGGGGGGGGGTGTGTGAGGGAGAGCGTGGGGGGGGGGACGTGGGTGTGTGGGGGAGAGCGTGGGGAGGTGTGTGGGGAGAGCGCGGGGCGCGCAGTGGCAGGGCGAGGAGACTCAAGTTGACGTCTTCGGGGTTCGAGTTTGAGTTCGGGTTCGGATTTGGGCGAGTGGCCCAATTGGGTTTGAGTTAGGGTAGGGGTTTGGGTTAGGGTAAGGGTTTGGGTTTGAGTTAGGGTAAGGGGTTGGGTTAGGGGTAAGAGTTTGCACTGTGAGTGGTGTGATGGGTTTTACAACTTTGTTTAGCGATTTGATTTGGAAATGTGTTATTTATTTGGCCATTGCAGGCAAGTCGATTCTCCCGTGGCTGCATTGTTTATGTGAACCACTCACACTGCAAAGAAAACACGTTTGTCAAAACACGGCCCTGACAGGAACGAAACATTGATAGGCGAACTTCGCTCTGCAACGAAGGAACATCGGTACCGCTGCCAACGCCGTGTCACAATTTTATTTGTTCAGTTAAAATATGGACACATTTCGTGAATTTGATTCTCAAATGCAGAGCTTTATTTGATGAGTCAGTGCATCGTGCCTCCTGGAAGGGCGGCTATTTTATTAGTGGCACGCAGAGTCCCACGGCGAATAAAGTGAGGCGTAGAGGGAGGGGGTGATGATGGTGGTGATGAGGAGGAGAAGGTGTAGAGCCGAGTGTGACACAGGCGGATAGGTCCCCAAAGCAGAACTGTGCAGGAGGGGAGTTGGGAGGCTGGGAATTAAATGTCGCGAGGGCGACAGCGCTGCGGGTGAGAGAGAATGCGAGCGTGCCGTCTACAGCCCGCTGCTGCCTGCCGGCTTCCCCACGCCGTGTCAGTTATTTGACCATACTTCACCACACCGGTCATTCGTTCATTGCTATTTCAAACCAAACATGAGTACAGTTTTTCGTTGAACGCTCACTGCCTACAGCATATACACCGCACCTCGTGGGCGCTGTCCGCAGTGGCCACGGCGCGTGACCTCTCGCTGTGGCGCCCTCTTGCAGCCTCGTGTTCCCGGGCCTGCGGTTCGGGCCCGACAGCCAGTTCAGCGACTTCCTGGATGGGCTGGGCCCTGCTCAGATGGTCGGGCGGCAGACCCTGGCGACGCCATCTGTTGGTGAGGAACTTGTTTGGGTGATACCGGCCGGGTCCCCTGGTGCAGTGTACTTCATTCCAAGGCCCTCGTGCCACTGGCGGCCCCAGGTGGCCTTCAGTGTGGCCCCCCTCAACACACAAATGCGAGAACACCACCCCATCATCGTGCTGCTGTCAAACCCAATGGTTTTAAATGTATGGCGGCCATCACACTGATGATGTCTTATCGGCGAAAGTGGCCTCCCTCTTAGAGTCAGTGAAGAACTCTGCCCGAGTGGGTCAGCATCATGGCCTGCGTCACGGGCCCCCCTGTGTGGGGCTGCACACGGTGAAGAGTGCACCAGTAAATGAGACGGTTCCATGCACA
Source organism: Lampetra fluviatilis (assembly GCF_964198595.1). Lineage (NCBI taxonomy): Eukaryota > Metazoa > Chordata > Hyperoartia > Petromyzontiformes > Petromyzontidae > Lampetra > Lampetra fluviatilis. The sequence continues at coordinate 750,429 of NC_136279.1, read as the reverse complement.
CAGGAGCACGCCTCCACCTGCCCTGGAGAGTGGAAATCAAGTGCCACGTTAAGAGATCTAAACGTTGGCCTATCTCCTGGATAGACTGGCCCCCCCACCCCACCCCACCATGGGAATGTGGAATTTACACCACTGGCTCAGGGCCGCTGGTGATGAATGACCTCTGGCCGCAATGTGTGTTTCAGCATGAACACATTTTTGATTTGAAAATGGCTGGATTTATGAAAAGTTACATTTGTATTGTTATCTCGCAAGACCATGAGAGAGACGGTGACGGCTTGAGGAGTCCTTCATCCAGCGGTGGATTGATCATGGCTGATGATGATGACGTGTGTTCACGTGGCAATATAAAATTGCGGAGAGCTACAGGGAACTCCGAACATGCATTTACCTGTAGGAAGCTCAGTGCTGATGCATGGCCGAAGGCAAATCACGTGGCACCAGGAGTCACCGTATTGATTGCTCCGGGCCTAACTATGTCATAAAGCAGAGCAATTTTGCCGGGTGACTCAAACACAAAGCAGCGAGCCAGCAGAGCCGTTGCGTCAAAAGCCATTTCATTACCTTGAGAGCGTTAACGAACAATTCCCTTTGAGACCGCAGGTGGATTGACACGAAACACTCCTCGATAAACAACGCACGCGGCTCTCATTTATTGAGTTTTTACATCCAACTTAAATTGCTGAATTGGGGGGAACGCAAAGACATTTGTCATCCACTGTGAGCAGTTAGACTGGGAACAAGTCGGCCACCACCGCCGGTAATTTATGCGGTCTCTGCGGGGTGTCTCATCTCCGCGTGTCGAACCCTGTGGGAGCCTGCCTCGTACACGCGTCGAATGTTCAAGCTGTCCTTGCCTGACTCTTTCCCTCACAGGGTGAACAGCAGCACCCTTGCCGGCAGATTAGGGTAAACACACTCACACAGGGGGAAGGGGCACAACAACAAAGACAAAGATCCCCCGTATAGCATCAACGGACTTTTGGGGCAAGTGCTGTTAGCGAGTAGCGCATATGAAGGCCGGCACGGCACACGAGGGGGTGGGTGGCCAGCACCACGCCCGACCGCCTTTGTCTCCCGAGTGGCGATGTTTACACACCGCACCAGTAGCTGCTCACTTGAGGCTGAGTGCTTCCTACAACAGCCCTCACTCAGAGCCACTCCTCCCGGCTCCGCACGTTGCATTAACACTTTTAACCTCCATTGTACACACAACACGCATCCCAAAGAGACGACTAAGGGATGACCACTTTATCTGTTGTTGTTGTGAATGTGCTTTCATTATCCGCGGCGTAGGGTGATTTGCATTTACAATGTACACGGTCGTGTAGTCGCGTGCCAGGTGTGTTTACCAGTGAGGCAGCCTGTACAGCATCAGTTCGTTCGTTTCCCACGGCCTGACAGTCACCACAGTGCACGCCTTGGTTCCTCATGGACATTACATTTGTCCAACTAGATTCGAAGCTTTCGTGACTGCAGGAATTGCTCTTTGGTTCTTTCCGTAAAGTCGCGTAGAAAATAAAATCAAAGAATAATAGAATACGACGTTTCGGTTGCAACACAAGCAGCCATCATCAGGTAAGAATGAATGATGAAACACAGACACGGAAACAACAACACAGGCAGACACACATGCAGAGACACGCCGTGCGTGTGTCACTGCATGTGTGTGTGTCTCGCTCGGTGTGTCTCTGCATGTGTGTCTGTCTATGTTGTTTCCGTGTCTGTGTTTTATTATTCATTCTTACCTGATGATGGCAGCTTGTAGTATTTGATTTTTTTACGTGACTTTACCTAAAGAACCAAAGATTAATGAGATTTGTCGTTGCATAACGGTGCCCTTCACATTCTTAGTTCACTTTCATCTGTGTCGGGCAGGTGGAGGAGGTGTGAGTCGGGGAGGGTAGGGGAGGTACAGAGCGCTGTCAGACCACGCTCTTGATGGCAGCCTCAATAACCCGTGGCGCTGAACCTTCTAGAGAGCTGCTCAGCTCAGTCAGCACCATTTGTTCGTGTAGGCCACGTGAGTAACACTTTTGTTATGGCTCGCAACAACTGCAGCAGAGATGAGCCTCCCTCACCGCGAGTGTGAGTATGAGACACTCGACTGCTTTCTGTAGATCGCTGCAGTTTGTGGTACTCACTGCAGCGCTTTGCTTTAAAGTCCTGCGTGTTCAATCCACGTATTGCCACATTCACGCTATTGGCAAACGGCTGCCAATTGAGACGCACCCCGCACGATTGGCGAGATTGCTGGCTCTGGCGGAGTGGTGGGGGGGGGGCGCTTTGCCCTCTCGGGTCGATGGCCTCAATTTGATTCCTAACCCCGATCTCGCCCGAGTCGCGAGTGAGATCGAAACCAGCCCCGACCCCCACTGACCATCCCGGTGAAGTATGGTCAACCGACCGGAAGGGGGAGGCCTTCACCCAGCAGTGATTTGACAAGGGCCAGTAGCGTTTTTTTTTATTATCATTACCTGCTGTGCCAAACGTATATAATAGACGTGCTGACCTTTTGGCAACTCTTCTGCACACGATGTACATTCTTTAGCGTGTAATAAACAACTGTGAGAGACAGCGGAGGATTAGGAAATGAACTCCAGTGGTAGCCACGCCACTGCCGGGTGGCGACGTTTAAAATATTATGTCTTGTATTTCACACTGAATCGCACCACACTGAGGATCATTTTTGTTTAAAGTGAGATTTAGGTTAGCAGTAGTTGCCAGGGAAAGATGTAATAAAGGAATTACTCTTTATAGGTAATCAATATAAAGGTGCAGCCCTGAAATTGATTGGTCATTCCACTGCTGACAGAAGGGTCTCCACTAGAGAGAATTATGGAGGGTATTTGGTCTACTCTTCCACGCTGACCAGACAGGCTGTAAGAGGTGGTTGTACCAACACGTTACTCCGCCACAGCTATTTATGAATCCCTAAGTTGAAAGTGAGAATCTATTTGATATAATTTAGTTTTCACTGCAGTCCAGTCTTGCGAGGTTGAAACGTGCTAAGTGGAAATGCCAGCCATGGTTTGGGGTTTTTTGTTGATTTTGTGCTATTATCAAACATCGTCGTTAATTGCTGAATTATCTCTCTGCCGAACGACTCTGCTCGCCTGCAAGAGCTGGGATTTCATCAAAGGCACCGCTTTAATTAATTAAGCGAACCTCCATACAATTTGTTCTCAAGGTGACACAAACGTGTGACCGCTTGCATAAGCTTAGGTGGAAACTTTCTCTCAGCCGTCAGCCCGTATCGGTGTGAACTGAGGGGAATTTTTTACTTGAGGTGTTTTCGTTAACTCGTTGATGGTGGTCATAAGCACGACAAATTACTGGAGAACAATCCTTGACGGCACAACCAATAACAATGCTCACGAAGTGTTTGCCTTCCACAGCTCATGTCAAGCATCGGTTGTTTAACGGGGATAGAATTCGGTGTGAATTGGAGACTTTAAGACCACGGCTGAAATTTGAATGAGAGGCTGGAGCTGAGCGTCAAGAGGAAGGATGACAATGTGATCTGTTGTGCTGCCCCTTGTCGTCACGGTGACTTGACACGCACTGGGGTCACGATGCACTGCACCCACAATGCCTCTTGGCATGAGCTGTGGTACGGGTTAGTTTACCACACGCTCGAGCGTTGTGTCTCACGTGTAAGAGACACAGACGCAATATAAAGGAAAAAGTGGTTATGATAGAGACCCATATATTCCCATAGAGATCCATAGACTCACACAGGGACGTATAGACTCACACGTAGACATATAGACCCGCAGAGGGACAGACTCGCACAAATATGGATGGACTCACTCGCACGTAAACATACGAGAATGTATGTGGCATGCAATCGCAAGTGATCTCAACAAATCGACAGCTTGGCATAAAATTAAGACGGAAGAGTAACCAAAAAAGTAAGAGCGATACGTTTGTTTGGTCATGACTTACTATAAGGCCTCGTACAGGCCTTCATTGCATTCGAGGCAGAGAGCGAAATAGCGCAAAGTGTCGTGGGGCACGCAAGCCGGGCCTGGGCAGCAGGGATTGGGCCACTCTGGACCTGAGGGAAATACAATAGCGTTATTACGTCCACCACAGGTAATGGCCGCATTGATTGGGCCTTCGATATTACTGTGCCAGGGAAATAATAAAACAAATGAATACTAGTAAAAATAAAATATTTATTTGTATTGCCTTAGGATTTCTTATTTGACTATTGAGAAAAGAGAAAATGTGATATTGGACATTTATGAACAAGTCAAAGAGTGTAAATGGTACAGCGAGCATGGCGTTGTGCTCATCTCCATTCGTGGCCATGAGCCGGTGGTGGAAATTCCACATTCCTATGGCAGTCAATTCCTCTATAAGACAACCAAAGTGTGACTCAGTTTACCAAACCTATAAGAAGGATCGGCTCAGTTGACTACCAACTAACATTACAATTTTTGACCTTCTGATTGTGAACCTGGCAAGTTGTGTTGTACGGGCATGCGTTGGCGTTGTGAATTATTCACTGAGAATGTTCCGCTGTGTTCAGGTGACATCCAGGTTGGGATGGTGGACAGGACAGGTCACCTGGAGGTGGAGATCGTCCGAGCGCGAGGACTCAGCGCCAAACGTGGATCCAAATCTCCGCCAGGTGAGAATCAAGCCTGCAGGTGGCTGGGTGACTCGGGGGAGGGGCGGTCAATATCGTGATATATCCTGCTTACAGCCTTGAGCCAGTTGATAAAATTACACATTCTTACCGCTGTTTACTTCCCCACAAGGTGGTACTCATTTAATCAACCCCAGAATGTTGATCGGCAATCGTAAACTCCAATTTGAATTCACAACGTCCCGATTGCAAGATTGTGAGATGCTCGGCTGTACCTGCATGGTGGCGAGATGTTAACTACCTCGCCAGGTATACATGAGGTCGTGGGCTCCATCCCAACCCTGATACCTGCTGTATATTTTGAGTTTGCATGTTCTGCCTGTGGTCGCGTTGAGTTTTGTCTGGGTCCTCCTGTTGTTCCCTCCACATTTAAAATAGATTTGAAATTCAGTATATTTGGCTGCTATAAATTTCCACGCGATAAGCCACTTCGTTGAGCTATAATTTGTAGCCGGCTCGTTTCTGAAAATAGCTAGACAGCACACTGGACTTTACCTGATCAAATAAAAAATAGTTTTTAGACTTGGTTGGCGTACAAACTACTGACGCCTCGATGAGGTGTATCTGCGAGTGGTGGTCGTCTCACGCTCATCGTGGCTTCCCCTTGGTGTGTGCCCAGCGCCGTACGTGAAGCTCTACCTGCTGGAGAGCGGCACCTGCTTGGCCAAGAAAAAAACGAAGGTGGCTCGACGCAGCCTGGACCCCGTTTACCAACAGCACTTCATCTTCGAGGAGAATCCCCATGGCAAAGTCTTACAGGTGAGCTCAAAGAGAGACGAAAGTTCATAAAGTCAACAACAACAACAATAATAACTTAACACATTTTGCTGCGCGGTTTTACCAAGTAAATTAGTGAGGAATTTTTCTTCTTGCCAAATTTGGAACGTGACACCGGCACACATGGCCGATTCTCTTTTGAAACATTGCCCGGAGACCTTTAATGCCCGCTGCGAAGCAGACGGCGCATACTCCATGGTCAATACACTTGCAGTATTTACCAGGGTGGCCGCCGGTCTTCAACTGCGTACCTCTGCAACCGGCTGACCCGTTTCGTCGTATACAACACGAAATAATCGTTATGTTTCATTGCAGATCATTGTGTGGGGCGACTACGGGCGGATGGACAACAAGTGCTTCATGGGAGCGGCCCAAGTCCTCCTGGAGGACCTGGACCTGAGCAGCGCCGTCATCGGCTGGTACAAACTCTTCCCCACCTTCTCGCTCGTGGACCCGACGCTGGCGCAGGTGGCGCGCAGGCCGTCGCAATCGTCGCTGGAGAGCGCCGCCGAGGCGCCGTACATGCGCTCCTTCTAGAGCCAAGCGGCGCTTGCGGCGGCCGGCCAGTGGAACGACGAGCGTCGCGTGCGAGCGCTGTGACGCGACAGAGGACTACGCGCCAGGCGGCGGAAACCATCGCAACGGCAGATTCGTCGACGAATTTGCAAGCGGTCAGCAGATGCGGCGGCGATCCAGCCTCGCGTTTTAGATCCGATGAGATGTACCACTACGGACCAACCGCAAGGCCGCTTTGTCTTCGACAATCAGTTTTGCCAATGGACGTGGAAGAAACTGTGCGGATTTGGGAAGCGAGGCGGCAAATGGTTGAACGTCAATGAAGCCGCGAGACGGAGACGGAATTGGAGTTGCACATTCTTCCCTATCCCCCCGTACGCAGGGTCTTCGCTAAAGGTGGATGTACAAAATGTGAAACGGGGAACATGTGTGGCTTTTGATGGTTTTAAAGGACCAAGATTTGTATTTGGCTCTAGTGACTTAGCATAGCAAATGTGACCTGCTCGCTGCTTCTCTAGATCGCCTCCGGTCTCATCGATACTGTAATAAATCAAATATTTCGGGTATTTACGGCAATGTCCACTCGGATGATTTCTTTAGCCCCCAGACATCATGCCGCTGAGTGTTATTTAAGGGCGAATCGCATCCTTTGCAGAAGCCTGTTAAAACAAAGAGTAGTTGAATCCCATTTAGTAAAATTATAAATGCATATGTTTACATGCACACTGGGTGAGAATTTTATACACTACATGTGTGGAAAACATCGCAGGCTGAACCAACAGAGAGAGAAATGTATTCATTAATGACGAGTTTGTGCCAAATGTGAAGTGTGGTATAATTTTAACAGAAGTATGTATGTTGAACTTCTTTCGCACCGTTCGTAGCCAACCACGGTAATCGGAGGTGCGGAAAGTCACGGAACCATTGACAAAGCCTTATGACTGGACATTTAAGTAAAGGGAAATTGCAACGCTATTTAAATGGAAAATCAAAAAGATTTATTATAATCTAAATAGATATCCACCTTTCATATTCCCCTTGGATGCACATGGGCCACTGTGCGCGGTGTGGTGGCATTCAGCGCTATTTAAGTCGCAGCCCTGCTCTCTTTGCTGCAGAAAATAATTGTAAGCACAACCACCGCATTCCACAATTCCCCTGCGACATTCGCCGACACGTTCTGTGCTCTTGATAAGTATAGGTATGAGGTTATATACGTGACACAAGCATCCGGTGGCATGATCCCAAAGGCTTCAGCTGTGTTATGTATTACCACACTCATGGCATGCTGTTCTTTGCTTTCTTGCACTCAGTCTGGGGTGTGCGTACAGCATGCTCACTAGCATCTGCCTGCATGGGATTCCAGGGGTCGGAGTACAGAACGACTTGTGACAGCCCTAACATTGTGTAAGTTTTATATGAGACTTGTCGTAAGTCCGAGTATCTAAGAGAGTGACGACATTGGGTATTCATAAAGCTATGTAGCTGTGGGGCCCACTCGTACGGTCTGTTGGACTTAAGAGGAGTCTGAAGAGATGATTCTGTACTCGTTTACCAAATCCACACTCTGAACCCTTAAGTGTCAAACGTCGCTGCAACGCAATGCCCAGCCCCACGCGTTCTCCCCTACAGTCTTAATGTTTCACAGTCATGCTGTCAAAGAAAGACGGGCTTACACGTGCAATGGTGTCAGGTTCACATTCCATTGTTGAAAGCACACTTTCATTGCATCGCGAATACGAATTAAGTGCCACGAATGAGATTTCAGATTCACTGGTGGCGGAGGGCCAGTTCAGCCAAGTGTAACACTGCATTATTCAAAGAGGAATCAGGCTACGCTTTGTCTGCGCTGACACTTTGCTCCAATCGAACCCTCCACTATGAAAGCCACTGACACAGCAGCCAATAGCAGCAGCAGCAGCAGCTGAGCGCGGTGCCCCACGGGAGCCTGGCCAGGGTCTGGTGGCACGAGGACAGCGGCGCCGGGCACGCGGTGCAGGAGGGTCGACTGCGGTGTCCACCAGGGGCACCAGCCGCAACATCACTCGCGATGGGGTCGCGGGGCCTCGCCCTGGGGCCCAGACTCGATGCTTAAACACGGCCGCGCACACAATGTCACAGTTTCAGGTTTAGTTTCTATCCCTTCACCTTCAACCCCTCAGCAACGAACGCGCGATGACTGACTGTGCGATGGAGGATGTGATTAAGACGGTCAGGAATGTTTCTTTTGACTACATCGATGTTTGCGTTACGCCTGCACCTCATACCAACACAGCCAATCGGACAGTAGCACATCGCATCGCATGCAAGGTCAGCACTGCACATGTCAGGACATCCCACAGAAGGCTGGTGCTGGAGACACTCACAAATTCGTTTGCATAGATGGCATTTCATTTGCTTATGTAGCCATCAGACGCATCGGCCGGCAAGCCAGATAACAATGATATCCATGCCTCCCCTCTTTTGAAATGCGCAATATTCTGATTTCATAACGTGTTCGTGTCTAACGCGATATTTTGATTATTGAGAGCGTATGGCGCCCACCGTTGCCATCCGAGTGGAATGTGGAATGGGATGGAAATGCAAAACAGTCCGAGATTGTGAATGTAAACGCAGTTCTAACCGTTGGGCATGCACAGCAGCATAAGCTACCACACGAGTCCAGATCATCAGAGGACACACAATACAAATCGATCGTACATCTGTATAATGTTTACTTAATACACACACGTGCACACACTATACACACACAAGTATCAGTAAACAACAGCGTAGCAAAAGCATCTACTAGGTATGGAGTTAAGCAGTGGAGGAGGACAGTGCCTGAAAGGTCAAGTGTAAGTTATTTTAGTTGTACTCCTTTTACACGCACACAGTTTCACTTACTGTGGCCGAGGTCATTGGTAACTATGACATAATAATGTTGTATATCTGCGTGTAGACACAAGAGATATAATTATGTGTGCGGGGGTGTAAAAGACATCGCAATATGTCCTCAACAAGGTCGTGTGGCAAAACAAATATTTTTCCCTGCATCAGAAACAAAAATATATATACTAGCTATTTTGTATTCTTATGACTTGTAAATGGTAACCCGCGATCATTGGGCCTCGGGTACTCCTCCAGTACTCCTGCGTCCACAAAAGCACCACAACAATGTGCCGTGTGAGTGAGAAGGGGTGATTTGACCGATACGCACATAGCCAGCAGTGGAGTGACCATGGCTGATGATGACAAGGGCAGTTGTGTTGTCGTGTGCTTGCGTGGTCACTTCGTGACACGCATTGCTGCGAAGTTGCATTCAAGAAAAACGCGACTCAAGTGAAGGTGACGCGTGACAGTTTTGCAGATATGAATAAAACATCAATCTTGAAGGGACTGTGAAACTAGGACAGAGCAGGCAAAACACATCTCCATTTACACTCACTCGCTACAGGAGGACACGACGCCCGATGGACTGAATGGAACGTATGCACCGTGTGTATTCAACCAAACCGATATGCCACCTCAGTTAACCAGCGGTGATTGATGTTCTTGCATCCGTTGAGGCTGCCCCGTGCTCAGTGCAGATTGGCTCCCCAGCGCATTTTGATTGTGAGCACAATCACCGATCAAGGTGCCACCTGGCGGGTTTAACATCGCCAATGGGCTGTCGCTGCATTCTTGCCAGCTCGCAACTGGGAGGCAAGCAAGTCCGTTTAGTGTGTGGGTATGTGCCAGATGTGTTGCACTCCTTGACACAGACTTACATTGGAGGATCGTGTAAGTGTTCGTCTAATTTGCTTGTAAATAGGTGGAAGCAACTTGACGCTGCTGCGAGTGATAATTCATCTCCGTTGTAATCCACCCTCGCCACATTGCATAGGCGCGATAGACAAGTTGTGTTGCACACTACGTCAGCGTGTGGGTTCATCGGCGAGCCGCCCGCGTTTGGCTCGGCGTGGTCATCACACAACAACACCCTGGGGTCGGAATGCAGCGAGGCCCGAGCACGTGGATGAATATGCAGGCGGTCATTAACAAGTGCGGCTCACGCACGCACGCACACGATCTGTTCCGATGAGAGGCATTGGAATTCCCACCCGGGGCTCTGTAGTCTCCATGTTCAGCTGGCCGTTGTGTGTTCTCCTTGTTTACGTGCAGGGTTCATCGTATTTATGATAGAGTTCCGAATAGGAGCATTCTTATGCATTTCATGAACTGAGCAAGTTTAGGGTGACGGGTATACATGGGAATTTACTTTAAATTCTAGTTTATCCAGGAACATTTCAAATGGATATACTTAAATATATTTAAAACCATGTTGAGCGCTCTACAGCACATACATTACGCATTGTCCCGGTATGCATTTAATGATTAAATTAACACATATACATTACTGTGAAGAGTTAATTACATATCAGCTTTTACAATTCAAGTGCAATGCCTCTCAATTACTAATTACATCAATACAGTATGTACTCAACAAAATGTTCTCTCCCTAGACATGCATATAATGTACAAGCATAGGAAGAAAGAGACACTTTTACTGAAACCATTACACCCAAACATAGCATTTTATAAGAACACCGTGATGGAGTGCCAATTATTGACTCAATATTTTCAGAAAATATTGTTTCTGTGTCTTTTAATTTGGGTAAGTGGGGCAGCGGGATAACCATGGGCTATGCCCCCCCCCTTTAACACCTTTCCAGCCCCCCCCCCTTAGCCTACATCCACTTAGCCTCCCATGGCTTCTTGACTGCCACACCCCCAACTTCGAGATTGGCCCCTATCCATCTCATTGGTTTGTCAACTAATGAATGACACAAACTAAAGTCTGTGATGCCTCTGTCCACTCTGAGAGGGCGTTGCCGTCCGTTGTTTTGACGCCGCACGTTCACGTCCATCCACAAAGTGCTCGTATTGGACCCACTTCGGGAGTGTCTCTGCGGGTTTCCCAGGACTCCGTCCTCTCCATCCCTGCGACTCAATCTGATCCTCTCCCTCTCGCGTCACTTAAATCCTCGTCCTTCACGCCCCCCCCCCCCCACGGGACATCCCTCTTTACAGTCTCCCCCCTTCCTCCCAGAATCCCGCCTCCTCTCTCATCGATCACTTGAACCGTTCCTCATGAACGCCCCATCAGTCACTCGAGGCTCTTGCCCACCGTCGCTTTAATTTTGATTTCCATTGCGTCGTTGATCACGAACAGTCGGACCACTTGCAGGCCCCCCCTCCGTGCTGGTGTCCCTGCAGGGTGAAGAGCATGCGGATGGCAACCCCATCCCTTCGGTCGTTGACTTTTCATGGTGGTCTTACTACATTTGAGGAAGTGGCTGTTTATGATGGTTTGCTGTACGTGCTGCCTAGTCGCGCGACATTCATGCGTGTATTTGCACTGCAGCGGACGGATTAAGAAATATAGTTTTATTGTAGAGACGTGTTCACGTAGAATCCAGAAAAGCGTGCATGACTTTTTAAAAATATATTGCATCTTGTTAACTGTTAACATATTACTGGTGTAATGAGATAATTTAGAGTGTTCTACGATGGAGGGAATTCGTCGTAACTCAACATTTCTTAGCTAACTCAGGCGCTTTGGCACTTTCAAATGTCTATTCGCCAGGAATACTGCATGGGTTTATTATTTTCCTCGTGCAAAACAAAATGCGAATAGGCACCACCAAATTAATTAGTATATCAATGTTTAATAGAAAGCGTTTTCAAAGGGCAACCATCCAATTCGAGAGAGGATTGATGATGACTGGTAACTGAAAGATTAACCGACAGACAGACGCCTCGTTATTTATATGTCGCAGTGCTGGAGATTCATTCATTGAGTGTCAGAAATTAGGTTTAGTAACTATGCTGGCTTGACAACTTCATTTTGCATCCATTGATAATCATTTTTTAATGACATACTTTATCCAGCATCAGTGCCAACTTAAAACACACCGCCTGACAGGTCTGCTTACAGCAGCCCGTAACACTGGAGACCCTTGCATGTTTGGCTGACGTTACCCTGACAGATGCACTGCCTGTCATCATATATAACATGGCTTTGTATCTTTGTCCGTGACGTACATGTGGTTGTTATGATGTCGTAAAGCAAATTTGATTTGCCAAACATTTTAATTATTTTGCTAAGCCTTATCCCTAGGGACCCTTTTGACACTTCAATGACCGATTTGTCTCCAGAGGCCACTGCATTCCAAGTCAATCAGTCAATGTAATAGAAGGAATGTGTGATCTGGCAGCCTTCTCACCCCAGAGACTCCACGCGACACATTTTCTTTCAACATGAACCGTCCTGTTCACCCACACGTGACAGTAAAATAAGTGTATGTCTCTGTTTAAAGTGCGCACATTTTTAGTGAGCTTGTTTTGTTACGTTTCCCATCCTTCCGAACACACGAGTTTTTCATTGTGTGACTTCATTTTACTATTTGCTGTTGAGTAAGAGAAGGGAAATGCTGATGCAGTCTTCCGTGAGTGGTGCTGGCATCTGGGATGTTTGACATGTATCTATAACGGTGAAGGGGGGGAGGTGACGTTGCTGCGTTTAGGAGCAGTCACTGCAATTGAACTACGTGTTTTTTTATTTATAGAAATTATATTTTTACTTGCTTATTAAACATGGTATTCACATGACTAATGTTGGTGAGAAGCGTGACTGCAAATTCTGCCTCACAATATGTGAGTGCATCTCAGTTTTATCATCGAACCTACTGGGTGTGACCTCGTGAAAACAGAAACATAAAGCTTGGAGGCGTTTTAAAGTAGTGAAATTATTCTCACTTATAGCGTGACCAGTGTTATATTCGTCAGCATTTTTATTTTATTTTAATGACTAAATTTAATTTACAAACTAAAACTTGAGTAAAATCCCACAGATTTTGGCCAAAATGTTGATGAACTTAACCCTGAGTGTGGCTCCTAGTTTAGCCTTCTGTATCAGACCTCCGGCCCTTGTCACACAACTCAGCATTCACGGCACATGCATTCGAGCAAAAATCTACCTTGCTTTTGGTGTACAGCTTTAAGCACTCATAAAACTATAGTTGAAGTTACGGACATTATATGCACACCAGCACGTGCACACACATACATAAAGGTCATAAAACACCAATGAGTATTACAGCCCTTGTTTGGGAGAACCTAATAGTGTGACATTTCCTTGCAGGTTATTGGACTGGGATTGGTTTTACGTCAAGATAAGTTTGAGTTTCCAGGGAGAGCAGGCCATAGGTGTATATATATGTTCTATGCTCTGTTTTACATCCACTGTATGAAATTGGATTATATAAAAATCCACGCAGTTAAAGTGGAGCATGTGCACATCATGTAGTGCATTATGGATATTAATTTACAATGAGGCCTGCTGAGATGGTGATGGAGAGCGAGCGTTGTGTATCTTCCTCCTTCAACAAAATTGATCAGCTTTATTGCAAACGGTCAGCAATTTACCTTTAAATAATGCGCCCAATTGGAAATGTAAGTCGACCGTGCAAGGATGAAATGAAGACGCACGCATTTGGGCTCACTTCCACTTGTTGTGCAATTATTACTGGGCAGTTAAACTTTCACCACATCTCAAAGTATTTTATTTTACCAGCCGCATGGGCATTATTTTAACATTGTCGACTCGTTTCCAAAACACTATTATGAAAACAAAAACAATCCGAATATTCACTATTCACCCTGTTATTTAAGGAGATTGTGCATGTCGTGTGCATATAGTATGCAACAGTACAAATAAACGCAACAACAATATTCCATCTCTGAAAAAGAATGATGTTACAAAAGGGTAGTGACTGATACAACCTTGTAAATTCTCATTTTTACAGCAGTAAACAGGGTTGTCGCTTAAAATGATGCGTGCTATTTAGAAGCTCGTCCATAGACATGAAAATTAAGCTGTGCTAATCACGACCACCCAGGGCGTTTATTCACAAGCCACATAAGCAGGGGACAAGCACTCTGAAGTGTTCCTGGCCTTCCAGAGATAACTAAAACACCTTCTGCAGCTAGCATTCCATTATTTTTTAATGCACATCATTACTATGGAACCTTTTGGCATGTATCCTGTATGAAATCACTGATTACACATTCAATAATAAATCGCATGCTTATATTTTTCGTTGCTGTATTATACTTACACTTATTAAATATTAAGTATTGCATTATGTAATAAACAAATTGTACATATCTATGCATTCCATATTTTGTATCTTGCTTGTCACACTATATCGACCATTATTAATGTTTATGAGCCCTTAAGGGCTGTATAAAGAATGTTTATGGAGTTTGTTGTAAGTTTAATTGATCTAGTTTTGATAACACGTGATGCTGTTCTTCACAACAAAAACGCTCATGTTCATTCCCCCCCCCCCCCCATTTTACTACGGTTCATTGATGCTTTCTGCAACACTGGAGGCAATACAAAATTATCTATTAATTTATATCATGGGTAAATAATTACTGTAATCATGATAACATGTGTAATATATGAGAGAATTGTATGCAAAAATCGATGGCATATAAAGTGTTCACATGCTCTTCAAACTGGAAGAGTTTACTGCCAGGAAATGGGTTATGGACAATCATAATCTTGTAGTAAATATTTTGGAAATATATAAATCAATATTAATAATTTATCTTTTTATTTATAAAGCTGCTATTGTATGTAACATGTGTAATATGTAATTTAGAAGTATAATTTGTATTTTTTTATTATTATAATTTTACGTAGAGGCATCTAACATTACATACACTGGGGCGTAAACAAGTGTGCTGTTAATATCATGAATTCTCCACGGCGTCTTATCGTGAGAATGGCTATTTTTTACGTGCACTTCTAACCTGGCACATGTTGCTGTCCATGTAGCGTTTGCGTATGGAGATGCAACTGACAGGTATCTTAAACCGAGTACAATGCCTGACTTGTTGACTGTAACACTATTTTAAACAATAAAAAAATATATGAATTAATTACTGATGAATTTCTGTGCTTTATTCAACTGACATGTACGACCTGGGGTTCTCAGCCGTTGTGCTGCTGACTGCTGCCCTGCCTCTGATCTGCTCAGTGGCAGAGTCACTGCGCTCCAGCCTGCTCAGGGAGCTCGTACACAACACTGCGAGATATCCAACGCAATGCGCCCCATCACCAGGCCACTGAAACTGATGCCAATCCTCTGGCTCCCTGTTCTGGCCAACATCCTGTCGCCAAATATCAACAATGCCGCTCACCGCCGACTCAAGCCCCGATCCCTTTCGGGCAACCGCGCTGCTGTCACCATCTTAGAATCCCACCCAGATCCAGAGGGACACTGCTGGTGAACAGAGAGGGATACCACGAATGTCCAGAATAAACACCTCATCCAAGACTCAAACATCGAACCTCCTGGCTCCGCCATTCCTCAAAGGCACTGGTGGAACCATTAACCGCAACAGAACATCAACAGGCCAATGCGCACATCTGTATACATGGAAAATGCAAGACAAAGCCACAGCAGTGTGCTTGTGGCCATGCAACCCAAACTATGGACCAGAAAGACAACTATTGTAGTCCGCTCTCTTTCAACAGAACAGAATCAAAACAACACGGACTCACTCTTCAAGCCCGCTCATCGCTCGCAGACCTATGACGTTGGCGAAGTGTATCCATCGGGCAACCACCGGTGCCCGGAAAGCAGTAACAACATGGCATGTTTGTTCACATGCCAACTTTATTCATTGGCTGTGTCGGATGGAGGATTTGCGAAACACATTTTACTTTCGCGATCCGACCCAAACATCCACTGTGAATCTGGCCAACCACTGTTGGCTTTCTCACGAAGTGGTACTCATTGTATCGACCCAAAAAAGATGATGGGCAAGTTCATGAGATAGGGAGCGGGGGTTCCGTGGTGGGTCCTGCACCACCAAACGTCCCTTTGGTTGACGCAAGTTCGCTCCCCTGAGCGCTGTGAATCACCACCCACAGGCTCGGCCGGGCTCCCATCCGAGGAGCTGAGGCGGGCCCGAGTGGCACCCAGAGGCTGGCAAGCGAGAGGAATACTTAAAGCCACACCGTGGGGGGACACTTAAAGGGGCACCTTTGAGGTTGGGTTCGACTTCATAAAAAGCACTGCGGGGTCTGGCAGAAGGAATGGACGGGCGGATGCCATCAGTGGCAATGGACGCGATGATTGACCTCTTGACTTTTGCCCGACTGAGAGCCTGACCCCCGCCGTGGGTGAGTGGAATGTTCACGCTCTGGCTCAGGGGGACCCCGGTGGACAATATAATGACCACGGTCTCAATGTCTGCGCACTCGTCGATGGGTGCCGCCTTGCGCTGCGGCGTAGCGACACGGCAGTGGCCGCGCATTGAGAGCGATCTCGTGCACCGACTTGCTGCGTGCCAATCGTTATTTCGGTGTCATGCTGCCACTCCAGTGTCACATCGTTGAGGTGCAATGGCACGAACAAGCAGCAGGAGTAATGCTCTCATCGGCTTGCACTCGATTGTTGACTGCTGGTCGCATAACGCGTTTCGCAATTGAGCCGCCCGAGCGGCTTCCGTAGGGGTCAGGCAGGGGGGGGCTCCCCCGCGTGTCACCTTCACTCGGGACCTGAACAGCGCAGGGCTTCATCGCCGAGTCCAGGGCCTTCACTCAGCAGGGCCTGCAGTGGTCACACGGGGCCTTCACTCAGCAGGGCCTGCAGTCAGCAGGGCCTGCAGTGGTCACACGGGGCTCACCGCGTGCAGGGCCTTCAGTGGGCAATACAGGGCATTGACGACACGGCTATCAAGGGCCCACGCGGCCTTGGCGAACTTCACCGACTGACAGGGCCTTCGCGCGATTCCAGGAGCATCACCCTCGGGCCTTCGTGAGCGTGAGAGCCGGGTATGGTTTTAAGTTACAGCCCATTTGTCACTCCACTGCTGGATGAAGTTCTCCCTCCCGTGGCGCGTAAGTCGGCCACACGACATCGGCGGTGCGCCTTGGTGCAGGGGGAGACGAGGCCCAGGGCAGCTTCTCGTATTGCTCGCCACTGACGTTCGCCACGAGTCGAACTCGGGCTTCAGTAGCGCAGTGCCATCGTGTTATGGGTGGGGTAGTGGATTATAATCGGGCCTCGTTCGAGGAGTTGCTTAAAGCTCTGACTCGTTACCCGTCCACAACACACGAGTCGGTCGTAACCCTCGCCAAGGGAGTGTGTCATTCATAGCTGTAAATGACGAGAAAACCCCAATGGCTACAGAACAATTAAGTGTGCGAGTCTTGCTACAGTAATGTTCTGAAGATCTCGAGTTATATTTTGGCTTTGTGATGGTCTTGTATCAACGCGTGTATAATGAGTGTCATTGCCTTTGCAATACAATATGCCCAATTCCACAGTTGTTTTATCGGAAATGAAGTTGTTACAATGATAGACTGCATTGTTATTAATCTTAATTTTGGAGCTTTCGTGACTGCAGGAATTATTCTTTGATTCTTTGGTTCGAGCCGGCGTGCATTGTTATTGTATTGCTTGTTGTGTAATGTTCACATTTATGTGAAGTTAATGATGTTGTGGTCTGACTGTTTAAATTCTTACCGTTCCAGATCTCCCTCGAAAAAGAGACTTTCGCTCAACGGGTACTCGCTTGTTTTAAACAACAAGTATGTACATTTTGTCCCACCTACTACTTTTAATTATATTGCTCATTAGAAGCTTGACACATAACGCTACCAGCCTTTTGACGTCTCTCCATCTCGTCACCTGAAAATGTTTGCCCAAACTACCACACAAAATGCTCTGCTGCCTCCTTCACACTCTACGCTGCTGACACATTCTGGAACGCATCACCCTCCTTTGCACTTGACAGATACAAAACTGCAACAAAAGACAGCACAAAAAGACAAGAGCCGGTTTCATGTGCTTTCTCCAAACCCTGGCAGAGTAGAGCGTCATGTGGCCGATCATCTGGACCGCGATGCGCACCTACGCGCCCTACGTGACCTTCCCCGTGGCGCTGGTCGTGGGCTTCGTGGGCTACAACCTGGAGTGGATGGCGCGCGGGGGAGACCTGGGCCAGCCGTACGAGGAGCGAGGGGTGCTGGAGCGACGTGAGGAGCGCCGGCTTCAGGAGCAGCTCCATGACGTGGCCACCGGTGGCCCCGGCCACTTCAACAGTCTGCACGACGTGCGCGAGTTTGCGCCGCGCGCCGTGCTGGAGCGTAACCGCGCCGGCGGTGGAAGCGTGAGCTAGTGCGATGCGTGACGCGCCGTCGAGCCGGCGGGTTGCGTTGAGCTGCGTCTGCGCTGCCAGATGAGATTGGTGATGCGAGCAAAGGTAATTGGTGTCATTCCCATCGTGACGATTCGTCGTGTTTGGCAGACGTTTCGTGAAATTGTAGTGGTGTCCCAATTATTGACAATGGAGCCACTACCACCACGTCTTTGCTGACAATCGGAAGAAATAGATCGGTTAACAAGATGGGAATGATATCCAAAAAATGTAATAAATATTTTGCCAGTCTGTAAGTTTCTTTTATAAAGAATATAATGGGATGGAGGTATCTACACTAAAGACAAAATAATGGTGGATCTAACAACGGTGCAAGATTATATAAATTCAAAAATGTCATGCCACTTAAAGGTTCTCTAATATATTGGCAATGTACCTGATATGATAATTGTGTTGTTCCAATGATAATACTTAGAGAAGGCTTTGTTCAAGCGTATGGGAGGGATGATTTCCTGAATTGGTGTAAACTTCCTCTGCACTAGCATCCTTCATCAGGGGGATGATTGTTGGGACAGGTGCTGAATAGGTAGCATAGAGCTTTCATGAGGTGACTGCCCGTCTTGTAAGACAACTTGAATGAAAGTGTACTGGGCAAAAAAGTTTGATCCAATTTTTGTCACTTGGTCAGACTTTGATCACACCAGTGTCAGTTTGTTATTTGTGTGTAATGCAATCGGTGTCACTACAAATATGGTTATAATTATTGATGGTGTGTTTGGTGTAGTGTTTGCCAGGTGACGTAACAGAAAACATGAAATAGCATACATCCCACCTGTTCATACCTGCAGCCTTTGTAATTGAGTAGTATTAAAGTAAATGTTGAAAGAAATAAGTTTGCCAAATTATTGGTTGATCTTTTTATATATAAACCCAGAAAACATGGACCATTTTTCCAACAGACTGAATAGCAATACTTTTGCATGTGGCTAATATACTCTGGAAAGTTCTGTTGCGTAACTTAATTTCGGTGTCCTAATTAATACAACATAATTCGAGTGTTGCAGTACTTTTATGTCAATTTAACTTTGTCTTCTCCCTTTATGGTACATGTATTTTATTTTGTGTTTAATATATTTACTCTTTGTTTTTTTCGGTAAAGTCACGTCTTTTTTACCTACGTGACTACCGACAAAACCAGAGAGTATGGACCCTTGCAGCCACGAAAACTTCACATCTAGAATTATTATAGATTGTGGAGGAATTGTCCCTAAGGGTATCATATAATTAAACCTTTTAGAGTTAACATAGCTCTGGAAAGTTATAACTGGATACAATATGGCATTCTCTGTTGTAGCTGCATTTTGAGTTTAGTTTGTCCTTTCCCCCAGCACCTCCGATAAGTATGGTTGGCTACGTACGGTGTGAAAGAAATTCAAAATGTATCAATGCATACGTAGCAACTGTTGCCTCAGGTTTAAATGCAGAAGCTGTTATGGGTAGTTGTACAGAGTGGACCTGTCCAGAGTAGGAGGCGATTGTGACACAGTCCAAGAGTTCACCTTTCACTTTGTGACCTTAACTACACCATGCTCCTGCTTGTCAGTGGTTCTGAATGCCGAGGCACTGGCTACGTGGATGCTGGGAACCATTCACACTGGATTTTTGCGTGACGTGAAGCATGTTCACATCACCACAGTGCAACGTAAGACTCGGGTCCCTTGCTCCACCCTTACCCTGATTGGTCGCCCGGCTCACTATACCACTGTGAACACATTTACAAAGGCGCACTCGGCGATATACACGGCGTTGAATGGCAGGAGGTGAACCCTCTGTGTTGCTGGGATGTTGTTACCTGGGTTTCACATGGCTGTTATATGTTGGCTGTGCAATGTTTATTTAAAAGACTGCTCGTGTCTCTTGTGATTGGCCAACATTGTACAATGCTGGTGGGTTTCAGTGAATTTATGAAGTGGCCTTTTCACATATAAATTAATGTGGATGTGTATGCTCATATGTATACATGTTTAAGCAGTATTCCACACTGCTTTTATGTACAGCAAGTTCAATATTGTATTATACAAATAATTTGAATAAAATGATATAATTATATATACATTATCCTGTTGATATCCTTATTGTGGTGATACTTAACAGCAGTCCAGACAAACACAAGTTGCTAAATCATACGTGTAAAATACATATGACAAACAAGTATCTACAGGTATTCTTTGGGTCTTTCGGTAAAGTCACGTAGATAGAAAAAATGAAAATAAAGTGACTAAAAAATAATACAAAAAATCACAACGTTTCGATCGCAACACAAGCAATCGTCATCAGGAGAAAAAGGGGAAAGCTGCTGAGGAAGTCTGTTTTAAAGGTTTGAAATTGGTGTAGCCCAAGGGTCATGAACGAAGTGGGCAGAGCTAGTGATGTTGAAGTGAGGAATTTGCATGTCAATGTAAGATTGGATAGCTACCTCCACGACGAGGGCACGGAGGTGGCCATTGTATTGTGAGGGATTAGCATTTTTTTTGTATTTTATTATGTTTTATTTTTATTATTTTATTATTTCCCTTCTACGTGACTTTACCGAAAGAACCAAGAAGAGAGATTAGCATGTCAATGTAAGATCGCAGCGCTGCCGCCACTTCATTTTTATTACTTTATTTTTATTATTTTTTCTACCTACGTGACTTTACCGAAAGACCCAAAGAATATGAATTCCTGCAGTCACGAAAGCTTTAAGTCAAGAAGTATCTACACGTACAATCATCTCCGTACATACATATAAATATAAACTGAAACTTTTTATTTCACCAGGTAAGTGCTACTGAGCTCAAAAGCTCTTTTTCAGACGCGACCTGTCCACAAATAATAGCTCACCGAAATGGCTTATTGTAATGTGGAAATTTATAGCAGCCAACGACTCTAAACGCGTGTTGAATCTTGAGTGTGGAGGGAAAAACTGGTGGACCCGAATAAAAATCGACGCGACCACAGGGAGAACATCCAAACTCCAAATATACAGGCGTCCCGGTCTGGATAGAAGCCACAACGTCGTGGTAGTTAACATCAGCACTCCATAGTAGTGCACAGATATGGTCCCTAGCATGCTAGGGTTTATTTCAACAGGCACCAAGTTTATTTCAACAATTTAACTTGATGCTTGACCAAATGTAAAATCTGTTGTGAACCAGAACCATTGTGTGTGTACCTTTACGATCTCAAGTGAGGTCAATGGATTTGACCATGATCATGTCAGGAGTCATTTAGCAGCGACCTGTCTTCCCCAGGTGCCCGCTTTCCTGCCGTGAGCCCAACACTCGCTCATGAAATTGGGTCAAACGTCTCAACGCAGAGGCCGCCTCGGAATTCTCGTTACTCAGAATTGCCTGCGTGAATCATTGGCGTTGACATTACAACATTGCCAAAACAAGATAACACGTCAGCAATGTAAATGATTTGTTATTCACTTAATCTGTTTTATTTCAGCGATTTTCGAAAACTGAATGTCTTCATGGCCGATGACGCACTTTGACGCGGCATACCAGGAGCACACGTGAGAGTTCTTAACACAGAAACACTCGGGATAAACGCACTGGATGGGGAAGTGGAGTGTCTGCAGGATTACAATGCCACTGTTTCTGCAGCCGGGTGCTTGACCCCGTTCCCTCCGTGGTTGTGATGGCGCTAAACCTTGGCGCGCCTCCAGATCCTCTCGCACAAAGGTAAATATAGCCCCACTTTTATCTGGGTGCATGGCACTCTTCTCAAAACAATCACTCTACACGTAAACACATGCTCTCATTGTGATCCCAGCTCACCTGATTGCCCCGGGCGTGCATGTTGGTGCGATGCTCTTAGAGGTGTTCAACTCTGAGAAGGGGGAGGAGCTTCACTCCGTTTGTGGGTCTCTGTGCGCGTCTCTGGGTCTCTGTGTGTGTCTGTGGGTCTCTGTGTGTGTCTGTGGGTCTCTGGGTCTCTGTGGGTCTCTGTGCGTGTCTGTGGGTCTCTGTGCGTGTCTGTGGGTCTCTGTGCGTGTCTGTGGGTCTCTGTGCGTGTCTCTGTGTGTGTCTGTGGGTCTCTGTGCGTGTCTCTGGGTCTCTGTGCGTGTCTCTGGGTCTCTGTGCGTTTCTGTGGGTCTCTGTGCGTGTCTCTGAGTCTCTGTGCGTGTCTCTGGGTCTCTGTGCGTGTCTGTGGGTCTCTGTGCATGTCTCTGGGTCTCTGTGCGTGTCTCTGGGTCTCTGTGCGTGTCTCTGGGTCTCTGTGTGTGTCTGTGGGTCTCTGTGCGTGTCTGTGGGTCTCTGTGCGTGTCTCTGGGTCTCTGTGCGTGTCTCTGGGTCTCTGTGCGTGTCTGTGGGTCTCTGTGTGTGTTTGTGGGTCTCTGTGCGTGTCTGTGGGTCTCTGTGTGTGTCTGTGGGTCTCTGTGCGTGTCTGTGGGTCTCTATGCGTGTGTATGTGGGTCTCTGTGTGAGTTTGTGGGTCTCTGTGCGTGTCTGTGGGTCTCTGTGTGTGTCTGTGGGTCTCTGTGTGTGTCTGTGGGTCTCTGTGTGTGTCTGTGGGTCTCTGTGTGTGTCTGTGGGTCTCTGTGTGTGTCTGTGGGTCTCTGTGCGTGTCTGTGGGTCTCTGTGCGTGTCTGTGGGTCTCTGTGTGTGTCTGTGGGTCTCTGTGCGTGTCTGTGGGTCTCTGTGTGTGTCTGTGGGTCTCTGTGTGTGTCTGTGGGTCTCTGTGTGTGTCTGTGGGTCTCTGTGCGTGTCTGTGGGTCTCTGTGCGTGTCTGTGGGTCTCTGTGTGTGTCTGTGGGTCTCTGTGTGTGTCTGTGGGTCTCTGTGCGTGTCTGTGGGTCTCTGTGCGTGTCTGTGGGTCTCTGTGTGTGTCTGTGGGTCTCTGTGCGTGTCTGTGGGTCTCTGTGTGTGTCTGTGGGTCTCTGTGTGTGTCTGTGGGTCTCTGTGCGTGTCTGTGGGTCTCTGTGTGTGTCTGTGGGTCTCTGTGCGTGTCTGTGGGTCTCTGTGTGTGTCTGTGGGTCTCTGTGTGTGTCTGTGGGTCTCTGTGCGTGTCTGTGAGTCTCTGTGTGTGTCTGTGGGTCTCTGTGCGTGTCTGTGGGTCTCTGTGTGTGTCTGTGGGTCTCTGTGCGTGTTTGTGGGTCTCTGTGTGTGTCTGTGGGTCTCTGTGTGTGTCTGTGGGTCTCTGTGCGTGTCTGTGGGTCTCTGTGTGTGTCTGTGGGTCTCTGTGCGTGTCTGTGGGTCTCTGTGTGTGTCTGTGGGTCTCTGTGTGTGTCTGTGGGTCTCTGTGCGTGTCTGTGGGTCTCTGTCCGTGTCTGTGGGTCTCTGTGTGTGTCTGTGGGTCTCTGTGCGTGTCTGTGGGTCTCTGTGTGTGTCTGTGGGTCTCTGTGCGTGTCTGTGGGTCTCTGTGCGTGTCTGTGGGTCTCTGTCCGTGTATGTGGGTCTCTGTGTGTGTCTGTGGGTCTCTGTGCGTGTCTGTGGGTCTCTGTGTGTGTCTGTGGGTCTCTGTGCGTGTCTGTGGGGCTCTGTGTGTGTCTGTGGGTCTCTGCGTGTCTGTGGGTCTCTGTGTGTGTCTGTGGGTCTATGTGCGTGTCTGTGGGTCTCTGTGTGTGTCTGTGGGTCTCTGTGCGTGTCTGTGGGTCTCTGCGTGTCTAGACCTCTCGGTGGTCGATCTGTGAGTCAAATTAAATTAAAAAAAACAGATGAATCATTGATTCCGTCCGGGACGCAGTGACAGTGTTGAAGCTTTCACTCCATCACCTTGCATTCTGGCCTCACTCCCACCACTCATATTGATCGCGTGAACTACCGGCTCAGCGCAACGTCACCAACAACCGGCGGGAACTGTCCCCCTGTAGGACACCCCCCCCCCCCTGTAGGACACCACCCCCCCCCTGTAGGGCAGCCCCCCCTGTAGGGCAGCCCTGCATGCAGGGCCCTTCAAAATTGTGCGGCCGTGTTCCAGCCCTGAAGCCACCGTCGTCACATTCGGAATATTTGAACGGCAGCAGTGAGTAGGGGGAGTGGTGGGTTCACGCATCGAGGATAGTCGCCCTTTATTCCTTGGGGCCCAACACCCCCCAACTCACGAGCGCACACAACTCTGCTTTAAAAGGGCACAGATTGTGGGGTGGCTTCGAAGAGCACTCTCGAGAGGGACGCGCGATTAACGCGTCTCCTGCCCCCTCGGGCATGCGCGTGCCTGCAACCCGCGTGGTGGTGCATGCTGCGGGGTGGTGCGTGCCTTGGACTCACACACTGGGGCTCGCGACTGCATCGTTGGGACGGCAATTTTTTTATTTTACCACCCCCCCCCCTTCCCTCCCTCCCACGCGCTAGGGGATGCGTCCGGGACGCAAGTTGGAGCAATACTTGTGCGTGACATTGAGATGGCTGGCATAGGGTTTCATTGGAGGCAGTAGAATATCCATTGGGGTGAGGTTTCTTAAATTGAATAATCCCAGCTGCCAAGTTCCACACGAAATGAAGCAAACTCACTTTATTTGTGTGCCAAAGCACCTGCTATTGCTTTCCTGGTGTCGTGACGGCTCGCGAAAGGGGATTGGGTCTACAATGAAACTCAGTAGGCGCTGCGTGCCGAGGGAACTAATAGTTTAACACGTCGTGTTAACACGTGGTGGGCTGAGTTCGCTGAGCTCCGAGTTTGTCCACTCACATCCCGACATGCCCCCCCGGGGCGAGTGTGTGAAGTGTGAACTGCCAGGGGGCTGTGCCTGAGACGACGACGAGAGCGAGAAGGGAACGAGACCCCCAAAGGGAGCGAGACCCCAGAGGGAGCGAGACCCCCAGAGGGAGCGAGACCCCCAGAGGGAGCGAGACCCCCAGAATGAGACCCCCAGAGGGTTCGTTCACCTGTGTGCCAAACTGCCATAGGGAAATAGTTGGCATTACGACAAAAAAAGATATACGTGGTTAACGTGGTAATTTTAATGGACCAAAATGCGTAATTATAGTATTAATGATTAATTACAAATAAAATGCACCTTTAGTCACATTGGAATGTTCTATTAACAGTGTAAAAAATTGATACAATTGAAAAAAGCGAAATCAATGCACCTGGAAACATTTTTCCGTGAGGCCCTTTCTGAATTTAAGTCGGCTGTTGTCGTCCACGGAGGAGATGGAGTGATGAAATCGCCCCTTGTGCAGGAGCGATGTGGGTTGTTGCATGACGGCATTGTGGGCGATAGTGGCGGCTTGGGGAGGCCTTCATCCAGCAGTGGATTTACCGTGGCTGATGATGATGCAATGAGGGGCTGCGTCAGTGCTCTAAGGGGTCAAGCATTGGATATTGACAACTGTTGCGGATACCAGATGGCCGCTTGACCTTTCCATCGCTGACGCCTTCGCTGGCTGTCCCCACTCTCCGTCGCTCATTGCGTGGGAACCAGCTGCTGCCGTGCCTGCACCACCGCTGCCAGCGTGACGCTGCCCAGCGGGGCGTCACATTTCAGCTGAGCTTGTCACTGGGTTATTCCGCGCAGTTGAGAAAGCGCGTCTCAGGAGGGACCCCCCCCTCCCTTGCTCAGAGGTGAAGGAAATCACAGTTGCGATGATGGATCACTACGCAACATTGCCGCTCTCTTTGTAAACGTTGGGTCGTAACGTTCTCTCATGCGTGCCGTCACAGGGGAGGGTGCACGCACAGCCGTGTGTCATCGTAGAGTCAATATCTGTCTGTGCGGTGAGGCACATGCACGACAGCACCAGCATTAACCTATACCAGATATATATGGCGTGTATGCTGACAAGAAATATTCATATTTGGACGGTGTACATATCGAGCCTGTGGCGTGATCTTGCAGTACTGGACTTATGAATATGACGTGGACACATCAGCGGCAGATTCGATATAGTGACGATGGTGACGATCATCGCCAACAGTGGAGGACGGGTGCTGCGAGAATTCATGGGCCCAGATGGGTCATAGATGAAAATACTGGTGAGTAAAGCAATGGAATTGTAGCAAACTAAACCCGTAATCCTTCAACAATGATTGTTCTATTGTTGACTTTTTCCTGCCATGGGAATGTGGAATTTCCAGTGAAGCTGAGCGCCGCTCTATTGGTAACTGAGCAGAGAGACTCCGTGACTCGACTTCGCTTTGATGTATTTTCATTCGTTCTTCAGTTAAAGACAACAACAAATCCACACCCTCCCGTGGGCTCCATCACCTGCACTCTGCTCCCTCGCCCCCTCAGCGTCTCGCTCAGAAGCGCTTCGCCGCGCTTCTCTCCATTGCCACTCACGCCTCACGGTGACAAGTGCCGTGGCCACCGGGGTCTGCTCTCTCGGCTGGGGAGCGAGCGAGCGAGCGAGCAGGGTAATCGCGTAGTAAGCGTGCCGAAAATACCCCCGTGGAAGCGCCGTTCCTCGCCATACATGGGCGCGCCGGGCAGCAACGCCCTCGGGTATCCATCTCGCTCCCCCTGCGCTCCCCTGGCGCTCTCTCCCATCCTTCCTCCGGGTCCCCTCTCGCCGCACGCCTCTGGGATTGTATCGTGCGCTCGGCTTCGTGGGTTTGTGGTGCCGTGTGTGCGTAGAGTGAGGAGGAGGAGGGAGTCGTTTGAGGGCTCACCTGGCCGTTTCGCGAGAGTTTAGAGAGTAACCAGGTAGGTGCCAGATCACCCTCGCGTCTGGCTTCGCTGGTCGTTGATCCAGAGAGCAATGACACCATTAACACGTTAACATTTAAACATACATTGTTTAGATTATATACTTTGTGTGTGTTGTATATGCAATTGATTGAATGTTAGAATGTATATTATGCTATACATGAGGCCCTGTTGTATACTTACACCACGAGACGCAGCAATACATTTTCTAATTTGCATCTTCAGTTTACCAAATGTGTTTTACGCGCATCCTATTTCCGTAGGTAATCAAGAGTAAAACTACCGTAACTTAAGAAAATATTAAGCTGTTAACTAATTTGCATGCTTGCAATTGTCATGTGCTCTGTGTGTGTGTAAAGACTGTGAAGAATGTTAAACATTATAATCACAATAAGCAAGAGCAGTGGAGCGATAAGGATGTCATCAATGATTATTTAATAGGCTGCCTCATCCTTTGAACCATCGAGCAATTGAGGAAAGTGGCATTTGCTAGTCGGCATGGTCTGGATTAAATTACATGAATATTATATTACATAGTTTGCATTATAGTACACGTAAATTATATTGGATATATTATGTTACACATGACCTGTTTTGGGATGGGGAGAATGTATGCAGAATCATCACCAAACAAATGTGCAGCCCTTTGTCACTTACCATCACTGCTTAAATGAACGTTATTTAAATCAATGTATGAACTTTATATTCGAAATTTTACGCTCGAACATTTTCACATTGCTATGCAGTTACTTTAATTATCTAACAGATTCTGCGATGCTGATTCGGTCACGTTTAGCCCCCAAGGGTCTTTGCTCACATCTCCAATACTTGTTTTACACGCACGCACGCACGCACATATATACCGCACTGTGCTGTATATATAGGCGGGCTATATATACTCCGAGGAATAGCATTCGCCCGCAATTAGAAGGGCAGTTTGAGAGTTTAAATTTCGGTGGGAGAGTGAGGGGGATGGGGTTGGAGGAGCGACTTGTCCCTGTCCATAGTATCTGAGGTGGATAAAATAATGAGTACCATTTCGCAGGAAGTGAACCGTGATTGTCCTCTGCCCACACTGATCTGGATCAGGAGAGCCACCACAACAGCTGCGAGCACTGAGTGGCAGAGGTGTGGACTCGAGTCATGTGACTTGGACTCGAGTCAGACTCGAGTCATGCATTTGATGACTTGCGACTCGACTTGGACTTGCATAACAATGACTTTGTCCCACCTCTGCTGAGTGGGCACTCTGACCTTTGGCTTTGCTTTTCGCACAAACGAAAAGCAAGTCCTATGGTCGCGCATGCCTTCCGAGTTCAAATCATGGATGGGAGTGAACTGAGCCCATCATTCCCAGGGTGTCGATCAGATACGTGCAATGTTGTGTGCAAGTCAGCAGTGGTTGTCCTGTGGAAGACTTGTCCCATTACAGGAATGTGGAATTTCAGGCACTGAATCAGTACTTTATATCGAAGATGAGCATTGCTTCCGTGCTTATTTGAGCAAGGAATCACTTTCACCAGACTTGGATTATAAAACCTCATTTGCTGGCTGTGTTGTGTATTCATTAGTGACTCACCAACTTACTACACTGGAAAATCTGGGTTAATCCCCGCCAGCTGAAACCTGATTTCAAACCAAGCATCTCAGCAGTGGTGGCTCAGTGCTTTGACCGCTAATCCACCCAGCCACCTCTTCTTGTTTAACTTTTAATTACCAGGTACGCTATTTGAGTAATTGACTAATGGCCTCAAGAATGTAGGTCAGCTTTCCGGGTGCCCTTGCAGTCAATGGAATGTGCTGATGCTGCTGCTGGTGCTGCTGATGCTGTTCCAATATTACTCATCGTCTTAACCAAATCCTGTAACTGGGCTGGAGCTAAAATTTTACTTATTTTTTCTTTTACCAGGTAAGGCCCACTGAGCGATATGAATCTATTTTTTCAGAAGCGACCTGGCCACATATGATAGCTCAACAAAGTGGCTTTTCACGTGGAAATGTATAGCAGTCACATGTTTTAAACGCAAAGCTTATAAATGTGGAGGCGAAAAACCAGAAGACCTGGAGAAAAATCCACGGGACCACAGGGATAACTTGCAAACTCCAAATATACAGCAGCAGGCGTCAGGGTCGGGATCGAATCCACGACCTCCTGTATAGCAGGCGAGGTAGTTAACATCTCACCACCGCGGCACCCTATGTAGAACTGGACCCCAAATGCAGCAGCTGTTTGCCAAATGGGAGCCAGCCGGGGCATTGGTCCTGTGATTGCATTTCTCTAAATGGCTCCCTCGCTCAACCCGCCCACTTTATTCACCTCGTTCGCGATAATGGCTTTCTTCATGAGCTCCACACTGGCATCTGTGGGATGGTGGCAGTGGCTCACCGAGAGACTGAAGATGCTTGAAGATGCTTTACATGCAGACGTGTTTTTCTTTCGTTAAAAAAACCTCTGGCTCAAGTTACTGCCGGCTCGAGTGATTGAAAAATAATACCCCACTCGATTATTGTCGTATAATGACCCTAGTTCAAAAAATATTAATGCATTCATGGTAATGGCTACTAAAAGGATTGGTGAAGGGAATAAGAAATATTATGGGCACATTATCAACAAGCGTCTGTGCCCACGAGGACATTGCTGAACCCATTACAGGCCACTCTAAAGTAGGTCACTGTGTGCCGGTGTAAATGAGTGCATACTTTTATTCTAAATCTCAGCAGTGTTCACCGAATGTTAATGGAAAGCATTGATTTCAATGTGAAAAT
Source organism: Lampetra fluviatilis (assembly GCF_964198595.1). NCBI lineage: Eukaryota > Metazoa > Chordata > Hyperoartia > Petromyzontiformes > Petromyzontidae > Lampetra > Lampetra fluviatilis. The sequence goes on along the minus strand of NC_136279.1, from coordinate 720,872 downwards.
GGACCGCTAATGCTGTTACCGATAACTCTGTGAAAATAACCAAAGGCCAAACATTCCGAAATAAATGTCCCATTTTGCAATAAGTGCATTGCCGCTAATTGGGAATTGTCTCCACAGTCTGCCTAGCGGACTTAGCAACGCAGCACTTCCACACCTGGGCGCTGACCAAACCTTGTATGTATATATGTTGAACTTCTTTCACACCGTACAGAGCCAACCGTGCTATTTGGAGGTGCGGGGAAGGCCAAACTAAACACTAAAATAATAATCATCGTCATTATCAGCACCATCGTCATGGCCCATCTGCTGCTGATGTTTTCGTATCATTCCTCTCTAGCACCTCCTCTTCCTCATCAGTCCATGATCGTTTTCTTGGTCGCCCTTTGCCTCCGTTATCTACCACGATCGTTGCCATTGCTCTTGCAGGCGTCCGGTTCGGTGCCATTCCTCTGACGTGACCGCAGTAGCCCGCGTGCATCACCGAGCTGATAGTGGACGTCACGTCTCAGTCGTGTCGCGTCGTGCCACCTGTCCGCAGTGAACGTCCTCCAGCAAGGCTGTCCCAAGTCGGGCTACGTCGAGCTACACCACCACCAGCAGCAGCAGCGGGGCGATGTCCGTGCAAGCGAGAAAGAGCCGCGGGCTGGGCGTGTCGCAGCACACCGCTCACTCCGACTACCACAGGGTCCGGGCGCGGAACGTCGAGCTGAGCGACGCCCGCCTGCGCTCGGCCGAGGCGCAGCTGCACGCGGCGGACCGCGAGTACCGGGCGGCGCGCGTCGCCTCGCTCCGCGACTACCGGTCGGCGCAGCTGGAGGCCATCACGGACGAGTACCGCGTGGCCCGGCTCGACCTCGGCCGCCAGGAGCACGCGGCCGCGCGGCTGCGCGAGCAGCGAGCGGCGCGGCGGCAGCTCGCGTCGTCCGAGCACGCCGGCGCCGCTGCCGCCACGAGGGCCAAGTCCGGCAAGCGCGAGTACCAGCTCGCTCTGCTCGACGCCAGCGAGGACGAATACGCCGCCAGTGCCCGTTACAAGTCCGCCCTGGAGTCGAGCAAGCGTGAATACAGCTCGTCGCACCTCGAGTCGAGCAAGCGTGAATACAGCTCGGCGCTCGTTGACTCCACCAACAGGGACTACTACGCCGCTGCTGCGGAAGGGGAGGGGGCCATCCGCCTGTGCGAGTGAGTACTGCCACCACGCGCGGCCGGCTCGTGCCACACTATTGAGGGTTCGTCGAGTTTGGTAGCGAGACCGGGGATAGGTCTCGTCTGCGAGAGGGACCTGGCTCACGGAAATGACAAAAGCGATGGCGTAAAAACAAAGCGCAGCGATGAAGCAAATGGAAATTGGGGTGACAACAACCGAGTTGGAGAAGAGATCTAAAGCAGTGCACAAACATCAATATTACGTTAAATAGATTTCCTGGAATGAAAGTGGCATCGGCTTTAAGCGTGTAGCCATCAAAGGACGCATGGACACATGATTTCCTGAGACTGTTGTGCCTCGATGATAAGTCGTTGTTTTTGAAAGTAATTGGCAATTGCCTCCACCAAAGAGGGTTAAACATCTCCCGTGGGGCCCACGCTAACCATGCCGAACAACGGCACTGAACCCTTGCAACTAAACAAGCGCACACTCATAGACATGCTGAATAGGCATCATACCCAACAACATGATGGGAATGATATAAATGTCACTGCCGTGCTTTATTGAATGTATCTTGCAGAGAGAGGCTCGGGGAATGATTTTTGTGTTTGATTAATAGTCACCTTTGCCTGAATTTATGGAGAAAACCCGCGCATGGCTCCACATTTTCACACGATGATAAGCCACTGAACCATCATCTGTGGGCAGGTCACTAGTGGTAAAATATAAATAGTTTAGTTTGGATCACCAGCAGTGGGGGAAATCAGCGAGGACGATGCGCCTTGGGCTGCCTCATCTAGACGTGAATCTCTAGAAGTCGCACTTTTCCATAATACTCCGATATGGTCACTTCCACTGCTCGGGCCCAGAACCACGGCGCTGGCTCCTGGGCGGCCGCGTCTCTCGCATGGGCGAGCCGCCGTGAGCATCAGTGCCGCGTGTGCCCCCCCTCCCGCTACCTGCCACTCAGGGGGAAGGGCGGCACGTACGAGCTGGAGGAGGAGGTCGCGGCTGGCACCGAGGTGCTCCACCTGGGCCGCTGGAGCCCCGTGCTGAGCCCCCGGGTCAAGCGCTCGCGCCACCTGCGCATCCTGCAGGATCACGAGAACCTGCAGCCCGGATACCAGTACTACGTGCCCATCTACCGCAGCCGGTATCAGCCAGCACACGCGCCGGGACGCACGGAAAACAATTACACGATGCAGAATTCCCATAGACTCACATGGGGGACAACGGGATTCCAATAGGGTCACATGGGGGAAAACGGAATGCCCATAAGGTTACATGGGAAAACGGGATTCCAATAGGATCACATGGGGAACACGATTAGGGCAAGTCCTGAGGCCACAGCCCCGAGGCCAAGGTCGAGAACGAGAACGGCGACAATGTTCTGGAGCTGAAGGCTGGTGCCGCGGCCCTGCCCAGCCAGATCCGCACCAGGAGCAACAGCAGCAGGTGAAAGGTGAAATATTGAGAGGTAAAGATGGAACAGGCCAATGGACCTTACCACCTGAGTTCAATTACCAGCCACAGCTTAACATCAGTGGTGAGTAGCGATATCCAAACGTGTTCTGACCTCTTCCCCTTCACGAACTCGCATCAACTAGCCATCGAACAAAGATGGTCACTGCGTCGCACGCTTTCAGATGCCCTTCTGCGGCCGTCTGGAAAGCTCTTTCCTTCCGATATTAGGAAGCCACTGGAGCTGTGCACTTTTAAATCATCTAGATGTAAAAACTAATTTCTTGAGAACGGCTTTTTGTTTTTAGTTTGCTGTCATTTCCCCGCAGGGTTGGTTACCTACAGTGCGAAATAAGTTCAACATACATACGAACGCACGGCCAAATAACCCCCAGCACGATCTCGCTGCCCCTGCTATTGCTGCCCTTGCAGGCTCGGTGCCACCGCCTCCTCCTCCTTCTCGGAGCTGTCGAGCACAAGCCGCGCGTGGCAGCACGAGTACGCGCACGAGTACGCGCACGAGTCCTCGCTGCAGCGCGAGCAGCAGCACGAGCAGCATGAGCAGCGGCAGCAGCTGGAGGAGGAGGAGCAGCAGCTGGAGCTGGAGCTCTCCAGCAAGCGGCGCTCCGCCTACCGCTCGAGCCACTTGTTCGCCAGCGAGCTGGAGAGCGTCGAGGAGAGCATGTGGCGCTCGCGGCAGATCATTCGGGAGCGCGCGGACCTCTCCCACATCCGTCAGCAGGTGCTCGGGGCACGCACGGCACGGCTGAGCCGCCCGGCAGCTACACACAAACACAGATAAACACACACGCAGATCCCTCCTATAGCTTTAACTGTTAGCGAGTAGCGCCTATGAAGGCCGGGACGGCACACGAGGGGGTGGGTGGCCAGCACCAAGCCCGACCGCCTTTGTCTCCCCAGTGACGATGTTTACACACCGCGCCAAGTACTCCATTGAGGCTGAGTGGACCGAGGGGAGGCTCAGGACCGGTTCAAATATTCTCCACTGGTGTTGATGGCCGTGGGCGGGAATCGAACCCGGGTCGCCTGGTTCGAGGCCGCAGCGTGTATTCTCATGCTCGTTTGTCCCGTGCATAGCTGTTGGGGGATGCAATGGAAATCAATGGACTGGTTCAACGTTTTTCAGCCTACGCTTTGTAGTTTTTTGTTTAATCATTCATTCAACGAGCTTTCACAACACGCGGGATATGTAATCCACGTTGACCAACTGTACTCTCTAGGGTGAAGTGATTTCGATCTGAGAAAAAGTCGTCGTTTGTTTTACAACGGATCTGATTGGGACTCACAGACGCTGTCTGTATTCCTCTAGCTCAGCCGTTTCTCCAGCCGAGATGCTGCACTGCAGTCAGATGTGTGCCGTGATTTACTCCCGCGCCATCACATTTTCAGGTTTACACTGCGTCAAGTTGTAAATTAAGTTTAAGGTGGCTTTAGAACCTGCTGGACTCAACGGCGCATTCAATCACGTCGCCGTGTATATATATTGAACGTATTTCGCACCGTATGTAGCCAACTGCTAATTGTAGGTGCGGGGATGGACAACAAACGAAACACAAAATCAGTTCTAAAGAAATTCGTTTTCAATCGAGATGATTTAAAGTGCAAACTCCAGTGGCTTCCTGGGTTGGTGCGCTGCAATGAAGCAATTTGTTTGCTCATTAAAAATTCAGCATGGCCAAGAAACATCATCGTGTGCTCTAACATTGCATGTACACTCCACATGGGGCACTTTACAAATGCTGACATACAGAGTATCAGACGCCCGTGATTGAACGAGATTCTCTCACGATTACACCAGATTATCAGGTGATTTAACCAGATTTTGTCATGATTACACCAGATTTTCACGTGATTTAATCAGATTATCTTGTGATTTCATCAGATTATCTCATGATAAATACCAGATTATCACGTGATTTAACCAGATTCTGTCATGACTACACCCGATTATCACGTGATGCAACCAGATTCTCTCATGATAATACCAGATTATCACGTGACTTAACCATGGTATCTCATGATTACACCAAATTATCACGTGACTTAACCAGATTTTCCCATTGACTACACCAGATTATCACGTGACTTAACCATATTTTCGTCAGAGGAAATCAGAAGACGGTCTCTCAGCTCAATCGCCAATTACTGCTCACAATACACTCGTGGCAATGTTGGGTTTGCACTCAATTTGGATAAATTGCGGCTCTGGGAGTAGAGAATATTGATTCGAGGGTCACATGACAGGGCGTCTGGGAAGTCCGCCACTAAAACATTGTGCGTTAACGAGGACGCTGGAAGGGGTCTCAGAAAGAGTTCTGTGAAATCTGGGCCGTTCTTGTCCACGGGTTGATGCTTTGCTCTCAGAGAGAGTCCTCAATCGGCACTCCATCTCATGACACGGTCCAAATAACACCATGGAATAACAGAGTAAAAAAAAACACAATTCAGTAGCATCACGAAATAGGACAAATCCGTGTGACTTTTAAAAGTGGTAGATTGAGATGTCTGGCAGGGTGTGTGTGGGGAGCGGTGGTAGAGTGGTTAGTGCACTGCTTTATGAACCCGATGAGCTGGGTTCAGTTAACTGAACCGGTCTTGGGCCTCCCATAGGCGGCGGACGCAGCCTTAACTGAGTACCTGGTGCAGTGTGGAGAGATCATCAGTCGGGATACAAAGGTGGCCGGGCACGGTGCTCGCTGCGCAGCGCGCGCCCCAGCAGTCTTTGTCTCTGCGTGTAGATCCACACGCGCTCCCAGGTGCAGAAGCGCATGAGCCTGGACGGGCAGCTGCGTGCGCCGCACTTCACCGTGCGGCTTCGCTCGCACACCATCTGGGAGCGCATGAACGTCAAGTTCACCAGCACCGTGGACGCCTGGCCCGAGGTCAAGATCACGTGGTGAGTGAGGGTGCCGGACAGAGGCGTCGCGAAGCTACGGGGCTGATGCTGAAACCGGCGTCCAACGGCTGCTCAAGTGATCGTCGGGGTTGATGATGGTGGCCGTGGCACTGAGCCCGCGTATGAATTATCCACTTTTCTCTGGCAGGGGCTGGGTTACTCATTCCAAATAACAGCCATTGTCAATGTGCAGAGCCCCGAGAGGTAACGACGGCTTTGTGAGGAGGTGGCCCATGAGGATTATGATGGCGTTCATGTGACAAAACGTTAAGGGTGTAACAACACGTCAAGTCATCCATTACGATGCGTCCTTACCCCTATAATACAGGCATGGAATGATAATACACTACACATGTGAAATAATTCATTTCGTTTATAATTTTTTATTTTTATTTCGTGTGCCTTGCATCCGATGGGTTTGACACATCTGTCCACGTTATCGTCGCCCCATTTACAAAGACCAACGAATGGGAACTGATTCTTGGATGGAATTGTGACCCTGAATTGTGACCCTGATTGACGACAACTCAGCGGCTGGCGAGCGGGGCCAGATCGCTGGAGCCTGCGAGGATGACAATGAAAGGGTTCCATAAATTTAGACCAAAAGTCACACTCGACTGACATCGCTCTGCCAAATCATCATCTGTCTGCACCACACAACGCCCAACCCTGCACTGACCTGGTCAAGTTCAATCTCAGCATGCCAACCCTTAATGAGTCGCCCCCATCACGCCTTACACCATCACATGTCTCCAGCCATCCTTGTATAACATTACAGGTGCGTACGTTAATGACGGTCTGAAACAGGCGAATGCACGTGTCGCTGTATTTACTTTCATTATATTTACTTTAGTTTCTAGCGCCACGCGAAATGTCGTGAGCGCAGCAGCTTGGGAGCGTCGGGTTTGCGAGGATTAAAGGAAGTCACGCAGCGGCAGGCAATGTTCTCCCGCGTGATGACAAAGCCGAGATGCTGCAGTGCAGTTCGGCAAGTGTCCGCGTTGTTTGTCTGTCTAAAGTGACAACAATAGCAGCAGCAGTATTAAGGCACAACGCTTTCTTCCCTAGACCGTCGGGTACAATCTGTTCCAAGTTTCTAAGAAGCGATGCTGGAAGGAAACACTCTGGCTGGAGCGTGCTTTTCGTCTTCTGCTTTAACTTCCTATTTTTGTTTTTTTAAAGGTACAAGAACAACGTCCCCATTAGCTCGGAGATGTGTCCCGAGAAGTACAGAGTTGAGAGCCGATTCGGAGTGAACACGCTGGAGATCAGCAGGTGAGCACGTGTTTGTCAATTTGCTCATGGAGGTCATGTCACGGTGCGCGCATTTCGATTGTCACGATTTCATGAGTGGTCAAGGATGCATACGGGACTTGATTTCTCGTGACTAGGAGCAGCCACAGAAGTATACTGGATGTGGTGTCAATGTGATTTCGTGCTCCAATTAGCATTGAGGCTGTGCTCATTTCTAACCCTTAACCGGTGGTTGGAATTCCCCATTCCTACGACAGGGACCATAGTGGTAATCATTTTATCGACCATTGAGGGATGATGGGCTGAGTCAACCCCCAAATGGGATTTTAACTCTTACCTTCCGATTGCGAGCCGCTCGCTTCCCCACTGAGTCAACTGGTGAATGCGCGTTCTGGGTCACCAACGTGAGCACACTTGGCTGAAGTGAAGTCCGGCATCCGTACGCACACACGCACGGCGCGACAGACACACACACGCACGGCGCGACAGACACGCACACACACGGCGCGACAGACACACACACGCACGGCGCGACAGACACACACACGCACGGCGCGACAGACACACACACGCACGGCGCGACAGACACACACACGCACGGCGCGACAGACACGCACACGCACGGCGCGACAGACACACACACGCACGGCGCGACAGACACACACACGCACGGCGCGACAGACACACACACGCACGGCGCGACAGACACACACACGCACGGCGCGACAGACACACACACGCACGGCGCGACAGACACACACACACACGGCGCGACAGACACGCACACGCACGGCGCGACAGACACACACACGCACGGCGCGACAGACACGCACACGCACGGCGCGACAGACACGCACACGCACGGTGTGTACAGACACGCACACGCACGGCGCGTACAGACACGCACACGCACGGTGCGTACAGACACGCACACGCACGGCGCGACAGACACACACACGCACGGCGCGACAGACACACACACGCACGGCGCGACAGACACACACGCACGGCGCGACAGACACGCACACGCACGGCGCGACAGACACGCACACGCACGGTGTGTACAGACACGCACACGCACGGCGCGTACAGACACGCACACGCACGGTGCGTACAGACACGCACACGCACGGCGTGTACAGACACGCACACGCACGGCGTGTACAGACACGCACACGCACGGCGCGTACAGACACGCACACGCACGGCGCGTACAGACACGCACACGCACGGCGCGTACAGACACGCACACGCACGGCGCGTACAGACACGCACACGCACGGTGCGTACAGACACGCACACGCACGGCGTGTACAGACACGCACACGCACGGTGCGTACAGACACGCACACGCACGGCGTGTACAGACACGCACACGCACGGCGCGTACAGACACGCACACGCACGGCGCGTACAGACACGCACACGCACGGCGCGTACAGACACGCACACGCACGGCGCGTACAGACACGCACACGCACGGCGCGTACAGACACGCACACGCACGGTGCGTACAGACACGCACACGCACGGCGTGTACAGACACGCACACGCACGGCGCGTACAGACACGCACACGCACGGCGCGTACAGACACGCACACGCACGGCGCGTACAGACACGCACACGCACGGCGCGTACAGACACGCACACGCACGGTGCGTACAGACACGCACACGCACGGTGCGTACCCACGGCAGCGCCTGCGTGCCTATGCACCGTGGTGGCCGCGGATTCCGAGCGCAGCGCTTTCCCCGCTCACGGCGCCCCCCCTCCCCACCCCCCAGGTGCGACTTTGATGACACGGCACAGTACTCCATCTCGGCCATAAACGTCAAGGGCGAGGCTTCGTGCTTCGCCTCGCTCGTCGTCAAACGTGAGCCCCCACAGCCCCCCCCCCCCAAACAGCCCCCCACAGCCCCCCCCCCAACCCCGCCCCCCCACAGCCCTGGTCACCCCACGACTGCGCCTGCGAGCACGGAGTCCGTATCATACCACGACACGTTAACGCACACACACACACATATACAGTATACTCTATGTGCAAACATTCTCCCCCTCACCGCTCATCGTCTACATTAGGACCAATATGTACACCCCGTGAATTGATGTGACGATAACGAGTAAGAGTAGATATATATTTTTTATTTGTTTCATTGATGAGGCGACCACGAGACAGTGGTGGGAAATACTCAATACCTACAGCAGGGCCCAGTTCCTCAGTAGGACAAACACTGTTGACTTCACACAAAGTGGTACTGATTTTATAGACCATGGAGGAATGATGGTCTGGGCCGGGTCCATCACTGACCAGGACTGTGCACCTGCTTCTCTTTGCTTTTGCAGGCTTCAGGGGAGCTCTGGAGGAAGGTTCTGGATACCACGAAGGTCTGTGCTGCCAACCACCACCCATCCATTACATCGAAACCATTGCACACCAAATGTATATTTAGAAAGTGAAGTTACGGGCCGGAATATTTCGTGTCGGTGTTGACACTGTCGTGGCCTATGACCAGTCACGTGGATGTGCCCGAACTCACCAGATCTCTCACGATGTAACATCTCTCGTAAGGTACTCCGCTGGGTCTGAAGGTTACTCACCCACGTCACCAAATCAAACCGAATTTAACTCCCTCTCGTCATCGTCATCCCGTCCATGCCGTGCCACGTAGTCTTCGCTTGCTTTTTTTACTTCGCAAAACTTCGTTTTTTTTCATGACAAAAACCGAAATTGTTTCTTCTCATCCCCATGAGCAGTGTCCACGATGATCCCATCCTACTTCGACATCCACCTCATGGACAAGTTTCAGGTGTCGTTCGGCAAGGAGGGCGACACGCTGAGCCTGGGCTGCACCGTGCTGCTCCAGCCCAGCATCCCCGGATTCCACCCGACGCTGGAGTGGTACCGCGACGGTCAGCACCGACTCCCACCGCACATGGTCTCTCGCCCAATGCAGCAAGTCGGTTGCTCAGCGAGGCTTCTCTGGATAATGGGCATCATTGTTATTGAGTAGGCCACATGGTGACAAAAGCGTTTTGTCTCGATGAGGCCGTCTAGCTCAGGGGCCGGAGCACCGAGTAAGGGCTGCCGAGATGGTGGCTTCAAGTCTAAGTTCCAGTCATCCACGAATAATGTCTGTGAGTTTCAGACAATCACATCCTAGGGGTGTCGTTAAGGCCATGCGTTACTGCGGTATATTGGTGTGTATGTATTGGCATGTATATTTCGCGGTGGTGGTGGCAGTAGTGGAGATGGCAGTGACAGTGGTGGCGGTGGTGATGGTGGTGACGGTGGTGATGGTGTTGGTGGTGGCGGCAATTTTGGTGATGGTGGCGGTGGCGGTGGTGTGTGTAGATGTGCTCCTGGAGGATTCCAAGTGGGTGGAGACGAGCCGCGTTGGCGAGCGGGGCACCATCACGCTGCGCCACCTCAACAAGGAGGACGAGGGCCTCTACACGCTGCGCGTCGTTGCCGGACTCTCCTACGACCAGTACAGCGCCTACGTCTTCGTCCGCGGTGAGGGTCCATTCGCGCGTGTGCGTGTGTGCGTGTGTGTGCACGTGTGTGTGTGTGTGTGTGCGTGCGTGTGTGCATGTGTGTGCGTGCGTGTGTGTGTGTGCAGTGGTTATGGGGAGCGGTAGTGTAGTGGTTAGCGCTGCGCTATGAACCTGGCGACCCGAGTTCGATTTCTGCTCACGGCCAACACCAGTGACGATTATCTGAACCGGTACGGGCCTCCCCTAGGTCGACTCAGCCTGAAATGAGTACCTGGTGTGAACATCGCCACTGGGGAGACAAAGGCGGTCTGGCGTGGTGCTGGCCACCCACCCCCTCGTGTACCGTTCCGGCCTTCATAGGTGCTCGCTAACAGCACTTGCCCCTACAGTCTGTTAAGGCTACACGGGGGATCTTTGTCTTTGTGCAGTGGTTAGTGTGCCGCGCTACAAACCCAGCGACCCGAGTTCAATTCCCACTCATCACCGATAACGGTGGAGAATATCTGAGCTGGTCCTGGGCCTCACCGAGGTCGGCTCAGCCTCAAATGAGTACCTGGTGCGATATGTGAAAACAGCCACTCAGGAGATAAAGGCTGCCGATGTGCGGTGCTAGCCAGTGGGGACACTGTCTCGTGTGCCGTCGCGGCCTTTGTAGGTGCTCGCGAACAGCACTTCCCCCAAGAGTCTGTTAAGGTTACACGGGGGATCTTTGTCTTTTTGTTGGTGTGCACGCACAACGCATTTAGACGATTGTGAGGGGGGCGGTGCTCATCTCTTCGCCAGTGGTGACACTGCCACATGCCCGCAGTGGGAGCAGTCAACCTAAAGGAGAACAATTCAGAGCTATCGAAAAGAGTTGAGGCCTCGGTGATGGAAGTGTGAATGGTGCCACATATTTAGGCCCAGATGAAGTGAACAAGCAGAGATGTGGACCCATGTTCAAGATCATGTTATGTAATTGGGGTCACATCTTTGCACGTTCAAAATGTCCAACTTTTTTTTAATTAATTGAACACATTGATGTAAGAATGCATCCTGTTGTTGAATTAACATCTAATGGGTCACCCTCCAGACTTGCCCCACCGGAGACAAAAAATCACTACGCAACTGTTCATTCGCAGCAGACGCGTCCCCTGCCCGGTAAGCACCTGACCACGCGACGTGTCTGTGTGCCCCCCCCCCCGTGCCAGACGGGAAGACGGAGGTGGAGGGGGCGCCAGGCGCCGCGCTCGAGGTGGCGTGTGAGGACGTCAACAAGGATTACGTCATCGTCACCTGGAAGCACCCGAGCGACGATCACGGCAGTCCCGTCATCGGCTACTTCGTGGACCGGTGAGACGCCGACGTCTGCCGACTCGGGGCTGGGGTCGTCACCTGATCTGCTTTGCTCAGGAGGCAGCTGTCGTGGGAAATCTGTAGGTCTTCCCTTGCTTTGCTAGGTCAATCAAACACCACTCAAGAAAATGTGTTTAACTGTAATGGGTGAATAAGTGGGTGGGTGGGTGGATGGGTGAGTGGGTGGGCGAGCTAGTGAGTAGGTGGGTGAGTGGCAGAGGGGGGTTGCCACCTGTCCTGCTTTTCCCAGGATCACCTTCTTGTTGAGGTAGCCGTCCTGGAAAATGTGTTCAGCGAATTTTTTCCAGGAACATGAAAACCCCCCCCCCCCCCATAAAACAACCAAAACCCCGTTAAGCCGTGCGTGCGTCCGAGCGTGTGTGTCCCACGGCTGGGACCGCCCGACCCGAGCCACCGTGACCTGTGACCCGTGCCGCGCTGCCTCCCCTCGCGCCGGCGCCAGGCGGGAGGTGGGCACCGACCAGTGGGTGCAGTGCAATGACGCGCCCGTGCGGTTCGCGCGCCTGCCCGTCACGGGGCTGGCCGAGGGACACTCCTACGAGTTCCGCGTGCGAAGCGTCAACTCCCGCGGCGTGGGCCCTGCCTCCCGCTCCTCGGAGCCCGTGCTCGTCGCCGACCCCTCCGCCCGCGCTCACCGCAAAGGTCACCCCCCCCCCCCCCCCGGTGGGGAAGCAAGGGCTCGGGGTCACGGGCACTGAGCCGGCACCACAGAGAACCTCCTGGGGTTGGTTTTGACATCTGCCGCCCACGTTGCAACTGGCTTGTCGAGTGGAGCGAGTTGGTGGTCTCAGCCCAGTCCTGCGGGCACCAGGGATCTCAACACAATCCCCTCGAGACTCCCTCGCAAGCCACTTAGGCTTTCCTCCAAAGCATTGCAGTGTCTTCACTGCAATGCTTTGGAGGAAGAATTGTTTTTTCTCATTAATGAACCTCCCGATTTGTGTTGCACAGTCTACGCACACCCAGCCCAGGCATCTGCCAGGAGAGAGCGATTCGTTTCGTTGAGTTCATTCTTCAATTATTGCATTGGGGTCCGCTGTTCAGAGTTTTTTTGGTAATTCAATCTTCTATTAAAATACAAAGCACAACTGCTTTATAATTGTAATATTAAACGTCATCTATATGGGGGGGGGGGGGGGGTTCGTACACTTTGTTGAGAATCAGTCTCACGCTTTGCTCTCGCTTTCACAGAGATGCCGGCTGCACCGTGGACCGGGCAGATTATGGTCACGGAGGAGGAGCCGGAAGGTACGAGTGCGGTCATCTCGCCCAGGGCGCCGCGTGTGCATGCTCACCCGTTCGCGTTGTCGCGTCCAGAGGGAGCGCCGGTCTGAGACTGGCGCAGTGCGTAAGCCGCTGTGTATCAGTAGAGGAGCCCTCAGTGTTGCTAAGGGACAGGTGTATGAGGAAGGGGTATCGGGTGAGTGGGATGGGCTGCCATATGATTGGTGAGGGTAAAGGTGCAGCCCTGCAATGTTTTGCTCACGTCCCCTCGTGGAGGAAGGGCCTCCTTAAGACAGACTTTAAAATCGCAATGACAAAGGAAGTTTCTAAGGCGCATCGCAGGGTAGGGTGAGCGACTTGGACGTAAGAAATATCATGCAGCACTAAAGCACCTCCGATTGGCTACGTGCAGTGCAAATGTAGTTCAATATATATATATAAGTGCACAGCAGTGCCGAGGTAAATCAGAAGTGTGCAGGTGCAGGAGAAGGGGAGGCCATGAGGGGCAGGCGTTTTGAGTGGCACCCAGACGCCGGTGGCCGAGAGGAAGCCAAGACCTGATGCCAGGTGGTCGGACACAGTCAGAGCAGACCTCGCCGCTTGGGTGTCAACTTTGCACGGGTTCAGCAGTTTATCAGCAGCAGCAGCAGCAGGGGTAGAGGGAGGGATTGCGATGGTGCCGTGGGATCATCAGCGGCGCTTCTGGCCGTGCTGACCGCGTGTGCAGAGGGGACTATCCCGGGCCCGCCCACGGCGCTCTCTGTCACCGAGGCCACCAAGGACTACGTGGTGCTCTCTTGGAAGCCGCCATCTCTGCGGGGCAGCGAGGGCCTCGTCTACTACGTGGAGAAGGTAGCGCCTCGTCCCCGATTGAGATCCGCACGTGTACCACAGTGGCGCTTTGCCCCAAATCGAAATATGTTTTTTTCTGATTTTATGAACGAAAAGACACAAATTCGCCCGTTTTCCCATTTAAAATAGGTAAATTTCAAAATATCATTGTCCTGGTCACAAAAGTTTGTGGGGAATAATAGCCTTTTTCTATACCTTTTAGGCATAAGCAATTGCGAAATAACACTTACTACCCAGGAACAAAAACTGTGTTACATAGTGTAATGGCGAGACGGAGAAGCAAGGGTGGTGCATGGACAGCGTGGAGGCCGACTGACTGCGCGTGCCCCTCCCCTCCAGATGGTGGGCTCGTCGGGCCTGTGGCAGCGCGAGAACCTGGAGATGCCGCTCAAGTCTCCGCGCTATGCCACCTTCAGCCTGGACGCGGGCGAGGCCTACCACTTCCGCGTGCGTGCCAGCAACTCGTGCGGGATCAGCGAGCCCTCGGAGGCCACGGGCCCCGTCAGCGTTGGGGACCGGCTGGGTGAGTGCGGGTCCACCGCACGCGATGCGGCTCTCCCGGTGTTTGTTTGTGGTTATTTGTTTATTTAATTCAACCCAGATAAGAGCTCAAGGGACCGGGAGAGTCTCAGTTGCCAGCGTCGTGCTCCGCTCGGACGGAGAGTCGTGGCCTTGCCCCTCGACTCCGCGCGTGTGCACACTCCATGAGCGCGCACGGTCCGCGCGGTCTCCCACGCTGCGCCCTATTCCCACCGTGGCTCTCTCCATAGCCTATGCTGCCGATCTCTGTCTTTTGCCACCATCGTTGTCGTCGTGTTGTTCGTTCTCTGCGGCGTTTTCGAACTCATTTCCTCCACCGACGGTTATAGTCTCTTCGCAATTGGATTTTACTTCCGAGATGGAGCGCCGCTCTCGCTTCATAGACGAGGTCAGCGGCCGCTGTAGCTCTGCTCGCTTCCTCTGCCGACGAGAAGCCGAGGCCGCCAGCCCGCACCGTGCGGCGAGGCCCAGGCCGGCGGCCTCCCTCTCCCCGCCACTGAAACTCGCTCCACTTCGACTGCGAGCCGCAGATGTGCCTGGGGCACCGTCGCGGCCGCTGGCCACGCGCAACACCAAGACGTCGGTGCAGCTGGCGTGGGATGCCGTCGAGACGGAGGGCGAGCTGCTTGGCTACTACGTGGACGCACGTGAAGAGGGCACCGGCGTCTGGGTGCCCTGCAACAACAAGCCCATCCAGGGCACCAGGTGCCACACACGCAGGGGCAGCACTCGTACGGTCACGTGTCCTCCTGCGCACGGGGGAACAAAAATACATCGGCCGACATACATTGGTCGCTTGCGTGGCGGCTCTCAACTCGGCCTCGGTTCCCCGCAGGTTCATCGCGCAGGGGCTGACGACGGGGAAGCGCTACGAGTTCCGCGTGAAGGCCATCAACGCGGCCGGGCCGGGCCCCCACTCGCCCAGCTCGGAGCCGATCACCGTCTACTCGGCCATCAGTGAGCGCCACCCACTCCACCACCACCAACACCACGACCACCTCCACCATCAGCTGCTGCAAGCACTGTGGGTTATATTGCTTTTATTTAGTTGATAATTGATTATATTCGTTTAGAGGTAGAGACGTGTCATTGTCACGACTCTACCGCGCTGCTCACACCGCTGCTGAGAGGGGAGTTTGGTACTTGGCCTGCGATTTGACCTTCGCATTAACGTAGACCAGGCACGTTGGAAGAGTTAGTATATCGACCTGCCGACAGACTGCCGATAGACTAACAGTGGTACTGCTGACAGTGGTAGGAGTCCTCTATCTAAGACAACTGAACCTGAATATTTATGATCTCATCAGATCTCAGAAGCCAAGCAGACTTGGATATGAGATTGGAAATACCATACAAGTTGTTGTAGGCATGGACTGCGAGGTAGCCAATACAGTGTATAGCATGACAGCAATGGATTCATGAATCTATCTGTGCAGAGCTTTCAATAATACCCCCTCGTATGCGTGGTGGGTTGTCTCCGCGTACTCCTCCCACGCGAAACTACACAATGAGACATCATCATGAGGCAGAGGGTGGAACGTGTCGCGTGTTCTAGCGCCGTTATCCTGCCAGCGTGTGCCTCGTCATCACGGCCAGAACACGAGCAGCCGTCCGTCATTGGCAGCCCTTTGACTAAGTCACGTGTAGGCCGTCAACGCACCGCGAATGCGGCCCAGCTGTGAACGCACGTACTGCTCCTCGCTTGTTGTCCTCCCCCCCACACCTCCCACTAGCACGGTAGGCTACGTACGGTCACAACAGAAGTTCAACATACATCAGTGTTCTTCACTCGTTCTCAGAGCCGGGGCCACTTTCGCCGATAAGACATCATGAGCGTGAGGGCCGCCACACATTTGAAACCCCTGGGGGTTTGACAGCACGATGAGGATGATGATGGGCGGTGTTTTCACTCGCTGTGTATTGTCGGGGGCCCCACTAAAGGCCACCAGGGGCCGCGAGTGACCGCCGGACCTTCCGATGAAGAACACTTACATACATACACATTCATCTTACATACCCACACATTCATCTTACATACACACACATTCATCTTACATACACACGCATTCATCTTACATACACACACATTCATCTTACATACACACACATGCATCTTACACACACACACATAATCATCTTACATACACACACATTCATCTTACATACACACACATTCATCTTATATACACGTTCATCTTACATATATACACATTCATCTTACATACATACACAATCATCTTACATACACACACATTGATCGTACACACACACACGTTCATCGCCATCCCCTCCGCTATGTTGCGGTGTCATTGTAACATCCGTCTCTTTGCCAGGAGGTGGCATTCTGGACGGTAAGTCCTCCCGTCTACCACCATAAGCACCGCCGGTGCCCACCACCACCACCACCACCGTCTAACCGCACGCCCGCCACTCGCGACGCCTTCCCCCAACGCCGCAGTGCGGACACAAACTCGCCGCCTGCCACAGCCGATGTGCCGTGGCCGTGTTGCTTTGCTCAAATCACGGGAGGCAAAGTTCGGTCACGAGAGCGCCATTGGGAGGCCCGTGCAGACATCATTGTTGTTGGGCCCTCCCCCATCATATTTAATTGCAGACACGCTTTAAGAAAAGAGATAGGGGTGTACTTAGATGAGAAAAATATAGCAAAACTTAGTGGGATGAGAGATGAAGACAAGATAGTGATGAGATACATTAATGGGCTCGTTATGGTATAATTATCTGGTTGTGTTAGGATTTGACGATGAGCTGCTATTGGATGCACCCCCATTGTTCATGTATCGAGGCCTCCTTGAGCCGCTTGAAGCCCCACACTTTTACGTTGTGAGCGCCGAGCGCCACCACTGGGAGAACGTGACAGAGTGCCAACGGTGTCATCTGCACTGTCGTTGTACGTGTGGCCTTATCACTTGTGTCAAGTCCACAGCTGTAACACACGGCCACACACTCTGAAGATCCGCCCACGGTATCTGCAGTCACTTTTATCACTGCTGGACAATTATTGCAATGCTGAATTCTCAGGAACATAAATATTAAAAACTACCCGCAAATGACACTTGTTAGTGCCAATAACCTTACCATTACGTGAGCATAATGAACACAAGCCGCGAGTAATTGATGATTACGTGCACAGAAAGATGAATGAGCACAATTGATCACTTCCATGTGCAACCTTCCAACTGACTAAAGGAGTGACAATTGTAGTTTGCACTTTGCCCAGACTCCGCCCTTCCTGTCATTTTAACAACTTCGCAAGCAGAAAGCAATTCCTGAGAACCCAGTTTGCACGTTTTAATCACCGCAATGTAAGACTACTTTTTAAAGCACAAAGCGCGTTCACCTCACCACGGCCTTCGTTTGCTTCAGTCACTCTGCTGCTGCGTGCCTCGCACTCCTCCGGGCGATTCTCTCCTCCCGCAGCCGCAGGGGGCACCCGTCTAGAACCACCACGACGGTTCTAGACGGCTCCGTCCCGCACAACGCGGCGGCGGCGGTGGCCTCCCTGCGGTCACCGCTGCGTGCCGCGTGGCCACGGCAGCAGCCGCCACGCACGCGCTCTCAGTGTGCCCCTGTCACAGCGTCAGGTTCACTTGGCCGCAAGAGCCGCCCTCGTGTTTGTCTACGCAACCTGAGCACCTCCCCTCCCATCCTGCAAAACACGTGACACCCCCCCACCCCCCACAGCGAATTGATGAGTTGTTATCATTCAGCGTTACGATTTACGTAATGTTCACCATCACATTGGTATTGTTCACCATGTGTTCTGCCTGGTTTGAGTCGTGTCCGTTGCACCATTATTCGAACTGTAAAATTGTGTCGTCGTTTGTATGAATTGTGAATCGTCAATTGTTACGCGTACAATGTGAGGTGTCCACCGTGAGATTAAGGATCGATTGAAATCTCCGAATCAATTGGCCGACTCATACCTGGTGGGCCTCCCACTCTTCGACGCGCTCCCCAACACTCCTCCACCTCCTCGCTAACGACATCTCCCACCCACCACCGCTCTCCACCTCTCGACCCCTCTCCGCCGCTCAGCTCGCTCGTCGCCGCCCAGCAGCCTCACGCTGCTGGCGAGCCGCAGCGACGCGATGCTGCTGGGCTGGAAGGCCCCGCACTTCAGCGGGGGCGCCGACGTGACGGGCTACTACGTGGACTTCCGCGAGGTGGACGGCGACGCCGTGGGGCCGTGGCGTGAGGCCAACGCGCGGCCCGTCCCCGAGCAGCTCCTCTGGGTGAGCGCCGTGGGCCGTCGCCCGGAGCGTCGCCGCTGCGCCACGTTCCGCCGTCGCTCCCTCGCGCTCTCGGGTCGTGTCCCCGGGACGCGCAGCGAACCCCAATGCTGTTCCTGAAGAAGATCCCAGCACGTGGAGTGAAACGTCGGACATCGTGCCGAGACAACGCGGGCGGTGGAACCCGAGCGCAGTGCGGAGACGAACAGCATGGTCCCCGTGGGACGGACTGTGGTTAAGGCAATGGGCGTTACATCGCGATCTCTCTCCCAAGTGTCTTCTGCGATCCGGAATTAGTGAGGACGCATCTCCATTTATTTCTTGGCTCCGTCACGATCCGATGAAAGGCATCTCGTGCATTTCACTAATGCCCATATCTCGATAGTTTTATTGTCAAGATTAACAATTGTAATTATTTTTAAAAAAGTGTTTGTAATTAAATAAACGTTGCGCCGTATGGCAGCACGGTCGGAATGCGCGGGTGTCTAGGCTCGTGGCCCACAACAGAGGGACGGCCTTGCCAGCCTGCTGCGTCGTCGCAACGCTCACTCGCCGTCCCTGCTCCCCTTCGCAGATCTCGCACCTGCAGGAGGGCGTCGAGTACCAGTTCCGCGTGCGCGCCGTCAACCTCGCCGGAGTGAGCCTCCCGTCGGTGGCCAGCGCGGGCTTCCTCTGCGAGGAGTGGACCATGCCTACGCCCGGTGCGGCACCACCCCCGTGACCCCCACTAACAACTATGATACCTCTATGACTGACTCGAGCAAAATCCAGGAAAACCTGTCCCAGCAGCTTGCACCGTGACCCCAGAACGTCGATGTTTGGGCATCAGTCTTGTGGCTGTCTCGAGAGGGCGACACGGCGTTAAGTCGATAACAATAGCAACGATAACAACAACAACAACGATAACAACAATAACAACAATAACAACGATAACAACAACACCTCCAGCGGTGATGGCCGTGTCGCAGCGATGACCAGGCAACGCACGTGGGAAGTCCAGTCGCCCGCTGTGCACCACCGCTCGTTTGCGCTTTCACTTTAAAGTTTGTTTTTACATCTATAATTGTAAGGATGCTTTGATGTTGTCTGCCGGCCGAGTCGCCCTTCAAAAATAGATTCTTAGCTCGATGGGATTTTCCCGGGAAATAAACTCCTGATTCTGACTTTTGTCAGGACCGTCGTACGATCTCATCGCCTCGGAGGTTCGCGAGGACTCGCTGCTGCTGCAGTGGCGGGCGCCGCTGTACGTGGGCGCGGGCGCCGTCACGGGCTACTGGGTGGACGTGTGCGAGGCGAGCTGCGTGCACAGCGAGGGCGCCTGGGCCACCGTCAACCAGCAGCTCGTGCAGCACAACCACATGCGGGTGAGCGGGGCGCCGGCAGCTCGGCACGTGCGGACCCCCCCCCCACCCCCCCCGGAGTGACCCGCTCACTGTGCGGCGGCGAGGGGGCGCGGGGAGAGAGAGGGGCTCGGCACGTGAGGTCGATGGTTCACGGGTAAATAAGTAAAATAAATAACGCCGTGGTTTTATTTTGTGGTGATCCGGCCGGGTGGCCCAGCAGGTAGAGTGAGCGGCTCGCCATCGGAAGGTTGAAATCCTAGCTGGGGGTTGACTAAGCCCATCGGCCTTCTGGGGTCGATAAAGTGAGTCGATACTTTGTGGAGAAGTCAACATTGGTGGTCCTATGACTGTACTCGCACCCGCTATAGGAATGTGGAATTTCACCCATTGATCCAGAGCTGGGAGATAAGCACCACCTCGGTGCTCATTTGAGTAGAAATCACTTCGCCCAGCACCTCTACGGAGCTGGCTCAGTGGTTTGACGCAGCCACTGTGAGCCCCTAGCCACCTATAAACATGCACAGATTTAACAATATGTCTCAGCACTTTTCTCAGCATAACTCAGGTTTGTTTGAACGTTGTTTAGACTCAGCATTCTTAATTGAGTGTCAATGAATGGCTCACACTCTCAGTACTTTGCGCACAAAATGTGCTGAGCTGCTGATGCATACGAGCTGAGCGATGCATGCCCCAGCCCTCGGAGGTGGTGGATAATTGTTATTTGCCCAGGATAACCTCCACTGAGTCTCAAGACTATTTGTCAGCAGGGTCCTGCTTTAGGACATTTGACCAGTTCCACGAAGCACCGCCCAGCTCCGTGCGGGGAGGTCACGGGAGAACCCGGAGACAACGCATGACGCTTGCAACGGGATAACCGCTCGCAGCTCCGCACAGATGGATTCAATCCGTTGCTGCATTGCCATCTCCTGGCCACCTCGCTACCAAACCCTGGTATTCCCAGGCAGTCTCCCATCTGAGCGCTAACCAGGCTCAGGCCTGCAGAGCCTCTGAGATCTGACGGGATTGGGCGCACTCAGGGCGGTTGGGTCCAGCGGTGCCGAGCGGCGTCACGGGGGTCGCGCAGCGCTTGGTTTGGGGGGGGGGGGGGGGGCGCCGCTCCGCGACCGCAGCGGCGACTCGCGAGCCCTCGGTGCGAGAAATACAAGTTGCTGTTGTTGTTGTTGTGGCGCGAGGCCTGGATGGGGAGTTGGGCGCCGTGGCGATGCTGGGGAGGGAACCGTCGCGCTGTGAGCCTCTCCGGCCGCTCTTGGCTCGCTCACGAGGATTCCCGGAGTGGCCCCGAGGGGACCTCCTGGGAGGGCCCCTAGCTGAGTGGAGCGCGGTGTCGCCGCTGTCGCCGCTGTCGCCGCTCTCCCCGCAGGTGACGGGGCTGGAGGAGGGGAAGAGCTACGTGCTGCGCGTGCGAGCGGAGAACGCGGCGGGCGTCGGGAAGTCCTCGAATGTCACGGAGCCCATCCTGGCTCGGACGCCAGCCGGTGAGTGAGCGGGAGAGCAGAGTTCCATTCCTGCTCACGGTCAACACCAGTGGCGATTATCATAACTGGTCATGGCTCCCCTTAGGTGGACTCTGCCTTCACTGAGTACTTGGTGCAGTGTGTTGACAGTGGTGTTGATGGTGATGATGATGTTGATGATGATGATGGTGGTGTTGATGATGATGATGGTGGTGTTGATGATGATGTTGATGTCGTTGATGACGGTGGCGGTCACGATGGCGGCGACGTTGGCCGTGTCTACAGGAACGAGCGAGATCGTCGCGGACGTGGACGACGACGGCAACATCTTCCTGGAGCTGTCGTGCGCACAGCTGGACGAGAACTCCAAGTTCAAGTGGTCCAAGGAGTACGAGGAGCTCGTCGACTCTGGGCGCGTGTCCGCTCGGACCGTGGGAGACAAGTACGTGCCTCGCCAGCCGCGTCGCGCCCCCCCCCCCCCCACGACGAGCCTGTGCACGCGAGGGGCCGATGCAGCCGGGCCCACGCCCAGCAGCGGCTCCGTCTTGGCAGGAGCGACGGAGAGTCGCCGAACTCTCAGACTGAGGGCCCGTCCGTGGCTCCAGCGGCCTCCATCTCATTCGGTCCCATCCCCTCCTCCTTAGGCCCCACGCTCCGTACGAGGGTTCTTGAGTCATTCCTCGGGAGGGATCGTTCCCGTGGTTGAGGTGGTTTCCTCTTGCCTTCTGCGACGTGTCCTTTTGGGAGTGTTCCATCTGCCGGCTTTCATAGGCGCTGCTCACTCACAGCGCTTGCCCCAAGAGTCTGTTGAGGCCACGTGGCGGGGGATCTTCGTCTTTTGTGGCACACAGAGGCCGGCTGTACTTCGCCGACGCGACGGAGGAGGACCTGGGCGTCTACTCGTGCATCGTCACCGACACCGACGGCATCTCCTCCAGCTTCGTGCTCGACAAGGACGGTGGGCAAGCACGCGGGCGTGCGCGGGATGACGCGAGCGAGTGAGTGAGCGTGTGAGTGAGTGAGCGAGTGAATGAGTGAGTGAGTGAGCGAGTGAGTGAGTGAGTGAGTGAGCATGTGAGTGAGTGAGCGAGTGAGTGAGTGAGTGAGTGAGTGAGTGAGCGAGTGAGTGAGTGAGCGTGTGAGTGAGTGAGCGTGCGAGTGAGTGTATGAGCGTGTGAGTGAGCGAGTGAGGGAGTGAGTGAGCGTGTGAGTAAGTGAGCGTGCGAGTGAGTGAGCGAGTGAGTGAGTGAGCGTGCGAGTGAGTGAGTGTGAGTGAGTGTATGAGCGAGTGAGTGAGCGAGCGAGTGAGTGTGTGAGCGTGTGAGTGAGTGAGTGTGTGAGCGTGTGAGTGAGTGAGTGTGTGAGTGAGTGAGTGTGTGAGCGTGTGAGTGAGTGAGTGTGTGAGCGTGTGAGTGAGTGAGTGTGTGAGCGTGTGAGTGTGTGAGCGTATGAGTGAGTGTGTGAGTGATTGAGCGTGTGAGTGAGCGTGTGAGTGAGTGAGCGTGTGAGTGAGTGAGTGAGCATGCGTGGGGTGACGTGAACGTGGGAGACAGCGAGTGAGCGGGGTGACGTGAGCCAAGGGCGGTTTGAGGGATGCGTTGTTCATGCTGCAGATCATCATCATTGAGGTCACAGACAATCACCGTCTACATTATCATCGTCATTGAAAGCATCATAGTCATGGTGATCATCATCTTCATCATTTACAATATCTTTAGCAATATCTTCTTCATCATTGACAATATCTTTAGCAACATCATCATCATCATTGATATCATGCACCATGGATCTCCCTTGTTAAATAGCCAGGAAATTACCTAAAAGGCCCTCTCCCTGTAAGAGATCAATTACACTCAACACTCAATGTCGTCATCATCGTGGCAACCATCAGCATAGTCTTTTAATCCGTTAATGCATCATCATCTTGGATCCTGATAACTATTCTGCATTTGTGTTCAGCTATAGAACATATTGCTTGCATGTTTTAGCAGTGCCGATAATTATGCGATAATTATTTGATTGCGACTGCAAGTAAGAATGTCCGTTTGCAAGCTCGGCATTCTCTAGCACGTGCCCCGTTTCACCGTGCTGAGTCTGCGGCGCTGCCGCAGAGGAAAACGCAGTATCTCCATTAAACAGGCAACGTTATCAACATTTCAAAGATATTTAATCATTTATTTTACCAATAAGAGGGGGGATATTTTGGGTAAGGCGTCACTTGTCAGTTCTGTCCGTATGAAAAATGTCCAAATGAAAGTGAAATATTTGCTTAAATTCTGATCTAACGTGCATTGATAAAAGTATGTTTATTGAACCAGCTGAGAACTCACGAGACCAGGAGACATTCATTTGCAAGCGTGACCTGGCTCACCAGAATAACCCAGCACTGACATTGAGTACAGCCATGAAGCAAATCTAAATCAGAGCAACAACAACCACATTCGCTTTGCAGGAGAAATAATACTAAGTGACTGCACACATATCAATATAACAATAAACAAAACACTTCTTCGAATTAAATTTGGCTCAGCCAATTACCGTTAAACTGTTTATAGTACAATTAAGACACAGACACATTAAACATACATAGGATGGTTATTGCAGTAGTATGTAGACAGACAAAGGCTTTGTGTGGTATAGACATTGTGTATAGACAGTGTGTATAGACGTGGTACTTGGTATCCAACCCTCAACCCTAAACTCTCACGCCGCGTGCTTCTCGCCCTAACGCGTCGCGCGCCTTGCCCCCACAGAGCTGCAGCGGCTGAAAGAGATCAGCCACGAGCGCAAGCAGCCGAGTGAGTCCGGGGGAGCGCAGCGGCCGCCGCCACGACCCCCGCCTCGCACCACACGGCCCAGGGCCCCCCCCCCCCCCCAGCGCCGTCACCGACACCGTCGCTGTCGGCAGCCCGGGGAGAGCGGCCGTGACCCCCGGGAACGTCGCGGGGCGGGAGGGGTAGCGAGGGGGAACGGAGCTCGTTCCCACCACGTCTCGGCCACACTCAGAGTAACTTCGTGCTCGCTTGCTCCGTATGGCCCCAAGCCAGCGGTGGAAATTCTACATTTCCGTGACAGGGATCAGCCTGTTTACAGGGCACCACTGTAGATTCCCTGCTGTCGTTATGGCCGACTGCTGCATCTGGGGCTGGCCAACTGACAACCTCGTCTCTCCCCCTCCTATCGTGTCTGTCTCTCGTCACTCGGTTTATCAAACTGTCTGGAAATTATACTTCCGTGGGTCATGGGCTCCACTTAAAGATGTTAATCATCCTCTCAGCCTCTCGGTGTGGTCACATTGCACTCACCAAACACTCTGACACAGGGCTATTTATAAAGATCAGGGGCTTCTATTTTTACTGCAAAGTCACATCGCAATATAACACAAGCCAAAGAAAACAATGTGCATGATCTGTCGGGGCCGTGACTGAGTGTGGTTGAGTGTGGAGTGTGTGGTTAAGTCTGGTGGAGCTTGGTTGATGGTATTTGAGTCAGGGTTGATTGTGTTTCAGTTTGGTTGAGCATGTACGAGTGTTGCTCTGCGTGGCGAGGTGTGGGTGATGGTGGTTACGCTGGGGTGACTGTGATTGACCGCGGTAGATTGTAGCTCGCTGTGGCTGAGCATGACACTGCTGAGCGCCCTGGCCGTGGTCGATGATGGTGGATGGTCGATGATGGTGGATGGTGGTGGATGATGGTGTGTGATGGTGGATGATGGTTGATGACGGTGGTGGATGGTGGTTGAGTGTTGGTGCCATGTGCCTGCAGCCATCCCGCTGCTCAGCGAGCTCTCCGTGGAGCTCATGGAGAAGGGCCGCGTGCGCTTCTGGCTGCAGGCCGAGCGCCTGGGGCCCGACAGCACCGTGACCGTCGTCTTCAACGACAAGGAGCTGTCCAGCGGGGAGGTGCTGATTCGCCGAGACCCCCACCCCCCGTCCCCACCACAACCACCACCGATTCAGTTAATGTGAACAACTGGGATGGGGAATGAATTCTTATTCGGTTGAACTCAATCCCTGTCCGTTCTTACGCGCACACAATATGGTGACACCCTCTTATTGTGCGGCTTTGTTTTGGAAATGTGGGCGTCGCGCTTTAACAAGGGCGACTCGGGGGCAATGATCTCCCTCGTCCAATCATGGGGGGCGCTGCCGTCGCTGTCATGGCCGGCACGCTGGTGGCCCTGGCCGGCCCGCTGGTGGCCCTGGCCGGCACGCTGGTGGCGCTGGCCGGTTCCCGTGCTTCTGTCCTCACAGCGGGGCGCGTGGCTACGCCACAGTTAGTCGAGTACGGTGGGGTAGAGTGTGGGCACTCAGACCATTTCCAAAGATGTCTGGCCAGCTCGGCCAAGTACCCTCGAGTGGGGATGTCGAGATCTGCCTCAAATGGAGGCCGATTCTGCCCGCAGTGACGTGAGCGAGCAATTGCAGGGCTGCACCTTTACCTTTTAATCTGAGACCAGCGCCCTGGGGCCGCATGGCAAAGCTGCTGACGCAACGTGGAGCTTCCGCGCCTCCCGTCCTCTCCCTTTCTCGCCCCCCCCCCCCCCTCTGGCTCGCGGCCCCACACCACCACGCCGCGCGGTCGAGGTAGAAGTACGAGGTGAAGGTGACGCGCTCGGAGGGCCTGGTGGAGATGTTCATGGAGGAGCTGACGCAGGAGGACGAGGGGACCTACACGGTGCAGATAGAGGACGGCCGAGCGTCGGGGCAGTCCAGCCTCGTGCTCATCGGAGACGGTGAGGCACATGCGTGACACTTGCGGGACACGCATCGCACCGGCACATGCGTGACGGGTCACACCGGCGCTCCGTGTCACTCACACCCGGCTCACTCTTGCAAAAGAGGCATGAATCCTGGTCCCTCGCGTTCTCACGCGGCTACACAAATTCAACTTGACGCGCGTTGGCGACGCGGCAGCAGTGTCGCGTGCCCGGCACGAGCCCCGGTCGCTGCGGGGAATGACCTCGCGCGCCCCTCTCCAACGTCCCCCTCTGGGCAACTCGGTGCCGGGGCCCCTCCGACACGTGGGCCCTGGTGCAGCCGCACCGCCCGCACGGCCCGCTCGCTAACGCCACTGGCCAGCCACACGCACGCGATGGACATCGCGACGTGACAGACGAGACGCGCGCACACGACACGCGCGCTTGCGAGGGACGCACGCACACACAAGGCACGCGTGCGCAAGGGTCACGCGCGCCAGGCGCCATACACATCCAAATACACACGACGCCAGTAATCGCACAGCACATATATACCA